>NC_089478.1:2100000-2331810 GCF_036810415.1 Kwoniella dendrophila CBS 6074
CCACCAAATCCATCATCTTCAGCTTGAGTTGATTTGGCTGTAGGTTGAGGTACATGTACTTCTGCTAAAGGAGCTCTTTGAATTGGAGAAGATCGTATACGCAATTGAGTGTCTTCGTCATCTGAGTTAAATGCTACTCTAGCTGAAGCACGAGGTTTTCGTTTGATGATGGGCGTAACATCCTCTTCATCGTCTTCTAGAGTAGCAGTTGGAGAAGCTTGATTAGTATTCTCCTCATTCCCTTCTAAGGTATTCTCTTGATCAACATCATCATCATCAGCAAATTCTTCCTCAGCCTCAGCTTCATCACCACTCCAAATCATCTTATCCTCTTCTTCATCATCTGCTTCAGGGTTATAATCCTCATCATCTTCATCTTCTCCATTTCCATCTTCTTCGTTAGCATTATTAAGATCATCTTTAGCAGCTTGAACTAGGATCTGTGAATAATCTTGCTCGACTTTTTGAGGTAATTGTTTACCTTTACCAAATACAGATTCTTTTGATTTTTGAAGATTTTTAACTTGTTGTTGATGTGAAAGTTTCATATAATTTTCTAATTCTTCTTTACTCAAAACCTCTTCTCTACCCTTTTTCTGATTTGGTGGCTTTGAACCACCATTCAATTGTTTTTGATTAGCGTGAGAAAACGTTTTCCCTGCAAAGTCAAGATACGTTTCACTTATATCTCTATCTTCTCCACCTTGATGATGCTTCTTTTGCTTATGTAGTATACCTGCTTTAGCTAAAATTCCTTGTTTCTGTTTAGATATCGTTGCTTTTCCAACGGTCCTACTTAGGATAGCTTTGGCTCCAGGTACTTTACGTCCATTTATCATTTTCATAGCCTCTTCTTCTAATTTTTTATTCTTCTTAGGTGTTATTTCATTTTCATCAGCGAATTCTAAATCTGAATCTTCATCCTCCTTTTGATGCTGTTGTTGGAGCGATTCTTCTCTCTCATTATCAGATGATGAATGTCTTTGTTGTAGATTCAATTTCGCCGTCTGCTGTTTAGCTGATACTTGTTTAGCTGCAATCTGTTGTTGTTTGAACTCCAATAACTTCTTAATTCTAGCTTCACGTGCCTCCCTCTCCTTATCCAATCTTTGTTGCTTTTCCATGAATCTGTTGAAATCCTGTTCATCGTCATCTGACTCTGCCCCTTCAGATGTTCCAGGTACTACAACCCTATCCTTTCCCTTACGATGATGAGCAGGAGTCGGTGTATTAGGGTTTTCAATTGATATCCTTGATGTGGATGTTGTACCTAATGGACGTCGTAGGCCTGATGATGGAGTAAAGCCTATAATATCGTCATCTGGCGGAGTTTGTTGACTGGGACTGGTCTGGGGTGATTTTGCAAATGTAAGACCTGGTACGTCTCTGTTGACAGGTTCCTTGGTTCTCACTGCAACATTCGCTTGAGCTAACCAAGCGGTGATAGGTAAATGTGACGGTTCTGGTCGAGAAAAGGCGACAGGACGTTCTGACACGGATTCAGAGCGTCAGTTAACGGTCGTGAGCATCAATTTGACTTAACTTACCTCTCTGAGCTCTAGCGATATCTTTCTCCATTTCAGCTTTATCGGCTTTATTGAGACCCTATAATTCAGATTAGCACGCGATGCTGGTGGAGCATGGGACAGCTTTCAGACTTACTTTTTTCGACGATCTCCCTTTTCTTTCCTGATGTTCCTCTTCATCATTTTCGAATAAATCATCTAGCCCATCTAAAGCTGAAGATCGGGGTTGGGGGGTCTTTTCTGATTCTCTTCTTTCCGCTATGCGGTCTGCTTCAGCCAAGTCTTCCATGAGTTTACCGAAATCCTGATCATCCTCATCCTCTGCATCTTCGGCCCCAATATTGTCTTGAGTTACACGAGTTCTATTCTCTAGCGGAGGTGAGCTTCCTCTTTCGGTCGTTGAAAGATCTTCATCTCCTTCCAAGGGCGAAGCACTCCTGGAAGTATCTTTTGCAAATAGTGGAGCTTCCTCATCGTCGTCTGAGTCTTCATCATCCGACATGATTATTCTCTTCTGTTTACCACTCATCATACCTGATTTTCTTACTGGAAACATAGTTTCTTCAGCTATTTCTGATGATTGAGCTTGTAACCTTCGATCAATGGATGGAGTCGGAGGTGAAGGGGATACTGGTCGAGGTAGAGGCGGTGGTGACGATCGTAATGGTGATGTAGGAACAGTAGTAGGTATCGAAGTAAGGGATGATGAGCTGAATGTATTACCTGGAGCGTTTTTAGATTTGGGAATTGGAAGAGCCTGAGCTTGAACTGTAGGATGCGTTTGTGATGATGATGATGCAGGTAATAGTTGTTGTGTATTGTTTAATGATGCTAAACCTCTAGCTTCTCTTCTCATCTTAGCCATCTGCTTTCTGAGTTCTTCTTCTTCGTCTTCTTGTTGTTCAGCATTATCAGATGATGGAGCATCTAATTTAGATAATGTATCTTTCCAAGATTGATTTGCAGACGACCACCTATCAAGTAATGCTTTTGATGGTGATGTGTTGACCGCACCAGCTACGGCAGCAGGTAATATCGAACTTGATGATGATGTTGTTGATGCCGTTATAGGTGGCGGCGATACGGGTCTAGCTCTACCATATGTACGTTTTGGTGCTGGTCGAGGAGGTACTATATCAAGTGTATCTGATGATGGTGCCGGTAATGAGGAGAGCGATGTAGTCGACATGATGGACTACAAATCTGTTAATATCGAGGCATCGAGGCTACAGAGGAATCGCAAATCAGATGAATAACTTACTGATTTTACCAAGACGCGTGAATAAGCGGTCCAAGCTGGTTTCAATTATTGGATGCTTTTGCTCTACCTATGCAAAGTTGGCAAGTGATATTATTCTGGCCAATTGAGGTAGACTGAACTTCTGCTGATATGATTGAGTGGATGCTAAACGTATATGTGAGCAGCAAGATAAATATGACAGACGCGATCGGTTTGGATAATATTATTGAAAAAGGATGAGAGAAAAAGTAATGTTCACGATGATGGCGGGACACGAAACACGAAACACGAAATAACCTGAAATATAAATCACTGTAGACGCGTCAAAAACACACCAAGGGAAAAATCAACTATATGCAGCTGAAGAGATATCAGGCTCACCGACCCCATGCCCATGAGACTGCAAAGAATCAGGCTCATCAACCGGATTTAGGCGGAAACCTGGGACATGAGCGGGGCACGTGCGGCAATTGGGATGAAATGACGTTGAACTACTAATAGGAGATCAGACTGCTTATCTTTTCTCTTTGTTTACAACTTTATCACAACTCAAGCCCCATAGTAAAAGCGTTCAGCAATCTTAAAAATGGCAAGGAGTACATCTCAGGCTGGAGAGTCATCTAGATCAAGAAAGGATGATGATTCACATAGACAGAAAATATTGGTTTTAGGTTGGAGGAAGTGAGTTCTTATCAACTAGATAATACAAAACAAGGTAGGTTAGCTGATAGGAACCATGTCATCCAAATTAGGGCAGGTAAAACATCATGTATAAAAACTGTATTTCAAGGTATACCAGCTAAAGAAGTACCTTACTTTGGTGTGACGCAAAAGATTGAGAAGATCAATTACGAGTAAGTAGTCAGCTGATTTCCGCTTTGAAGCGTTGATAGCTGATAAGAAGAAATAGTTCGATAGTACCTATACAGATATGGGATACACCATCGAATTTTGAACTTGATCAGCTCGAAGTTCCAGTCAATACATTTTCAGCTGTAGTATATGTATTAGATATGCAGGTCAGTATCGCTACTTATTTTCAATAGTACTGTATCATTATATAAGATTAGTTTCGCTAATACTGTTTATTTGATATTGTAATTTCAGCAAGACGATTCTTATCATGAATCAATATTAAAATTTGTACATCTAATGATTCGAATACATTTAATTAATCCAAATATAAAATTTCATATGTTTATACATAAATCTGAAGTTCTATCTGAAGATTATCGTGGTGAAAATTATGCAGAAATTCAAAGAACAACATCAGAAGAAATTGAAGATTTTCCTTATAAATCTTTACCTAGTCAACAATATTCAAATTGGGATTTAGAAGATCAACAAACAATATCATTAATAATAAATAATTTAATTTCTGATATTAGATATTCAATGACTTCTGTACATGATGTAACATTAAAAGATGCTTGGTCAAGAGTTTTACAAGGTGGTATGGAAATGTTACCTGCTGTAGAAAGTTTATTATTAGATTTTACTTCTGTAAGTTTCACACGCCCATACATCCTTCACATCTTCTTCTTTCAAGGTGACCCATTAGATGAGTAATGCTATAACAAGATAATGATGATTGTCCCTTATACATTATAGCATTCAAGCGCGGATAATACATTCCTTTTCGATATTAATTCAGGTGTTATACTGGCAACAGATAATAGACATCGTACGGATGATCTTTCAGAACAGGTAACAGAATACCTATCAAGCTTCTTGGCATTTAGAGATTTGTACAAGTCAGTCTTATCTTTCGCTGCCTGCTCATAAGAATTAGGGAGACATAAACTGATTGACTTCTCCTACGTAGACACGTGAAAAGGCTCAAATCTCCATCGAATGGTGAAGCTGAAACGGTAACAAAAGAAGAAACCAATGTGGATGGAAATGAAGGTGAAGATGAAGATGACGAGGACGATAACGATGAACCTAGAGGATGGTGGGATGATGAAGATCCAGATGAACAATGGATGACGCAGTCAACGAGGTTAATGCCGAATACTACACTTGCTTTATGGCAATTCACACCGTGAGTTGTTCGTCCATTATACTAGATTTGACTCAGAACCGAGCTTGGAACGTACGATGAGATTACTTCAGAAGCTAATCTATTCATATCGATTAGGTATCTGGCTTTAGTAGTCTTACTTAGAACGGAAACGTGGCAAGCCAGAAGAGGAACGATAGAATATAATTTAACGTTTTTGAGGCAGGGTGTTAGGGAAATTCTCTCCGTAGTGTAGTGAGAGGATGGTCAGAGGGCACTTTTGATATAGAAGTATAGATGTCATCTCACTACAATGCCAGATGTTATATGCATGTTATTAGCTAATTTCAATGTCTAAATTGAACGATGTTGTATATACTGGTACGTATTATCACCGTAGATCAACTTTTGGTGCCTGAGCCTTTCAATTGTTGTTTCCCCTCCACTTTAGCTACTGCAACCTGCGATAAGGTGTACCCCATACTTCTTTGCTGTTACCTGTTACATGCCGGACTACAGTAACTGAGGACTTTCGAACCGCACATATTTATATACATCTTAGCTCTCTTATGTCTTGGCAATAAAGGCAACATTACTGGTGATCGCGCAAAAACAAACGAGGGAAGATGGCTCAGCATACTCCAGCAGGATCTACCACTCAACAACAGCAACAAACTATACCAATGCAAACTTCTTCTTCCTCCTCTCCAATATCGAATGATCCATTACAACCTGGAACGTTCCAATCATTATTACCTCTTTTAGATGATATAATAGGTATTTTATATTCCCAGCTTACAGATTCGGAGAGACTGAATACGGTACAAGCTAGTGAAGGTGTAGCAATCAAGGTGAGTTTGAGTTTAGTTCATTCAATCTTTAATTCAATCCATCATTAGCATCTTTCAAATATCGGATCTTACATCTATCAATAACACATACTAATAAGGGTAACCATTTGTATGATCTAGGCAAAAGAATTGGCATCAGCTATCGAATCTATGAAATTAGCTTCTTTGAATTTACCTGGAGGTCATTTATCTATAGATGAGTTGAAGAATTTAAGTGATAAATTAGATGAAGAAAGTGAAAAAAGGCTGTAAGTGTCGTTCTTGCTAATTCCTTCTTCCATAAGTGACTACACCATTGTTATGTCAGTATATTCGTCACGATAGAAAAAGAAAAAAGGTTTTGATTCGAAGTGATGTTTGTAACTGACTCTTGCGTTTTTTTCATATTCAATATGGTCATTCATAAATAGGAAAATATTATCTGCTTTTGAAGGTAGACAGATGCCTTTGGTAGATCAGCTGGGTAAGAAAAATGACACAATGAACGAAACAGAAAGTGTCATGCCTAGTCCAGTGTAGTGATATCATCAAGTATCATGTGAGAAAGTAGAGTTCCAGATTACGATAAAACAAGCGTTCTCCAATGCAAACTTAGATCCGATAACGTTCATTCAAGCGTACGGCCATAGGGAGAGAAGGAGGGGGGGCAAGAAAGAAGGGAAGGAGAGAAGGGCAGAATGGATTATACCCTGCATAAATAAATACCCAGCAAACATTGTATATCAGTCGAATTACAACTTTATAAACGTTTCGATCTTGACACGCATCAATCGAACATGTATCATCATTGATCCTAGTGGTCCCTAGTCACAGCGCTATTCGATGAGGCCGTTATAAGATTTATTTATCTATTTAATCTTCTTCCATTTTGAGCTCAACTCTATAGATCACGTTTGGTTTTTCTACGGTCGTATTGACGACAACTAGCTTCAGCATGAGATCATACAAAAGTCCATTCAGCTGAATATGATATTGAACAAAGATTAAAACCATCGCTGCATTTGAATTATACTCACTTTCACTTTCAATTTCTCACTCGAGCACGGATTTCTGCTCAAGATTAATATCATCTATCGGAATAAAAACTGCAACAACAACAAATACCAATAGTAACGGAATCAAATTCTGCTATGTACTGTACGACTGTTATTTTGCCACCCAAAACAAGCAAGCAATAATAACTAGATATTTCCTCTGGAATTCAAGTCTACAAAAACAACATCACGAACGATATTCTCTATCCCATCTTGTTCCAAACCCATTATATCCATCATCATCGCTACTGCTATCATTTATTCTGTAATTTTTCAGCTCAAAAAATCGTGTTGTCAAAATATCAAACATGACTGTTTTTTTGATATGGTTTATAAGTTTACGGCTCTAATCAAGCGGGATTTACCAGCTATAATCGATCAAAAAGAACCCACTGTTGGAACAGCTCTTATAACCTTGAGGCAATCATCAAGATGGCTATCTGTCAACGCTGTCTTCGTTTCAATGGTGTAAGATCAGAGATCGTGCAAGATGATAGAGGAAATTGGGCATGTTCAGATTGTGGTCTTATAGATGAAAATGTAACGTATCAACATCAATACGTTAGTGTTTCAAATATAGTCGGAAGTATAATGGATGAAGATAGTAGATTACAGATTAGAGAATATCCTGATAAACTTGAAAAGAAATTTAAAGTGAGTTAAGTATTCGCCAACAATTATGTATCAATTCTTCCAATGAAAAAGCATTATTTGATAACTGATATTTGATTATTTTGTTATATCACAGGAAGAAGTTGAAGCTTTATTCGATTTATATCTCGGTATCAGCTCACCATATAGTAGTTTACTTGGACATTCAGCACCTACATTAAAATATGGTGCAAAACAATGGTTTGAAAGGATAAGAGAAATTGAAAAATTACAACGTAATAGAATTAACAAATTAAGTAGATCAGAAAGTAGAAAAACAAGATATTTAGTTGCTATAGCTATCAAATTCGCTGTTCAAGAAAGTCATTTGATTTTACTTCAAAATCAACTTCAAGCTGCTGGTATAAATAAATTGGATAGAAAGTTACCTTTATATACCAAAGGTGACGATAGTGTTAGAAATCCAACCTTGAATGAGATTTTTGTAAGTCCTCATCCTCAATCACCTTTTTGAAATGAAAATATGTATATGCCTGTATACCAACTTGCTTGTCACTCACTTGTAGCATCGTGGGAACACTTTTGCTCAAGACAGTTTCGGTCATCTAGATAGCGATCAATATCTGAAAAAGATGTTCAGAAGATATTCGAAATGGGCCAACTTCTCTCTTACCATACTTGAATCAATGCTTTTATGGGTTATGCAAATTACCAAAAGATTACGATTCCTTACCGAAATGCCACACGAAGAAAGATTGTTACATCTTAAAAGTAAACCTAAACTTAGTAAAGGTGAAAGAGAATGGTTTCCAAGTGATTTTGATCAATTCTTAGAATTAGATTGGGATGACATTTTACCTCATGCTTTTCATTTATATCAATTTCAAGAATGTTGTAGATTATGGGGTAATAGATGTAGTCCATCTGTAGCCATAGCATTAACACAATGGGCTATACATAGTTCAAGTGGAATGATAATCAATCAATACAGTGCATTACAATCTGAATTAGCATCAGAATATGGTAGAGCACAATGGGTTGCAGCAGAAAGATTTAGAGAAATGAGAAATATGTTAATTGGATGGTCAACTTCTATAAGTCTTGACGCAAAAATACCATTTCCACAAATGCCTTTACCTTCAAAAGGTGGATTTGGTTCTGGTACAGCAGGATATAAAGGTGATAATAGAAGACCTATACCTGAAGTTGAATTAGCTGTTACTTCATCTACCGTTATAGTTAAACATTGGAAAAGGATTTTGAAAGTAAGATTAAAGAAAAGATTTAATGTAATGAATTATGAAGATGAACTTTGGTTATCAAGAAAATTATTTGTGGTTTCAGGTGGTTTATATCATTATCAACAACATCCACATGCACAAATAACAAGACAACAATTGTCAAAAAAACCTGAAGTATATGCGACTCCGTCAGGCAAGAAACCCCGAGTTTCATACAAATTTAAAACTCAAGCTTTAGCTGCTGAACAAGCGATCAAAGATTTCGAACCTTTACAAAGAGCTAGAATGATTCAACCCTCACTTCCATCTTGGACTCCAAATGGTATAGTGACGGGATATCCTACTTCATATCCTATAACTACGATCAACGGCGAAACACATCCTAAAGAACAACCACCTTTCGATTTCGTACCCCCGCCAGAAGAGAAATCTCTACAAACAATGATTGACGAGCCTGATCCCTCGTCTGAAGAGTATGATCAGAATGAAAGCGATGACGGCGAAAACACGACAACTCCGACGTATCACGGCAAACATATTTCCAATCTCGCTCAAATCAACGCTACAGCTGAATCGAACGGGAAACAGCCCTTCGCCTTTACGATTGGACCCGCTGGCTTCAATATTGATACAACAACAACTACAGACAACGCTCATCCACAAGTGTACTCCATGTATGATGCATCATCCGACTTCTCTCACTCCTCAGCTTTGATGTCCAGGCAATCGTCACAAGAATCAAGAACAGGTATGGGGTCAGCATCCGAAGCTGAAGGGGTAATACGGAATCCTAATGCAAGATCACCAGTTGCGGTTCAGCTTCACACCCCTTCAAGCAGTACTATTCCCTCTTCATCCCCGTCACCAGGAAATCGTTTCCGAAAAGCTTCTACACCATTACGAGTGGTGCCGTCCAGCTCATCGAATACCGGAACATCGCAATCTATATCATCAGTGACGACGTTTTGCAGTACTGAAGAAGGGATGGAAGATTCTCATGTTGGATTACTTATCAGAGAAAGGTCAGAATATGTGCAGTTTAGAGCGACTAATTATGAACAATCTGGTGAAATGATGCCTCCTTTTATTGAAAATTATATATGGAAATGGATTAGGAAACAGGTAAATAATGGATCAATGCCTAAAAAGATTACACCTGAATATCTCAAAAGTATAGGTATAATGGATTGCGATGATCCTTTCAAATTAGATTTAGGTAATTGGGTAGAAAGTAAAAGAGAAATTTGGAGTGCATTAGAAAGTTTATTGAGATTAGGTATAAAACCACAAGAATTACCTATTCAATTTATACCACATTCACTGATTTCTACTAAATTACTTTTAAATCATTATAATAACGCAAATTTATCACTCTACCCAGAAAATCAATTAATAAATGACGATCAGATTGATGAAGAATTAGAATTTCTATGTTCGAAAGAAATTGATGAATTACCAGAATCATATTTTACAACTAAAGATCAAGTTAAATTGAGAAAAGCTAGATATGATAAAAAAGACGGTATTTGGGATCTAACCTCTTTAGAAAATGAACAATCAAATTTGAATAATAGCAAAAAACGTAAAAAGGATCAACGACAACAAATTCAATCTCAAGTTCCATTATACCGTGATATAGATCTATCGGATATCGATTATGATGATGACGAAGAGATTGAAGCAGAGGACGGAGAAGGATATCAATTTGGTGAATCTTATCACAATGAAGAAGAAGAAGAAAACATAGATATGTCTTCCAATTCTTGTTATAACCCAACTCCAAGTTCGACTCCATCACTCACCCCTTTCTCGGCGCCGCAGAATGCTGAAGAAGGATCAAGAAAACAAATCAGAAACGATGTATTTCACATTAGGAATAATTTGATCTTCACTCCAGGTCGAAAAACTGAATTTGCAGGTATTGCATCTTTATTGAAAAAGAAGCAACAAACCACTCAACCTGACATCCAAGGTGAAGCAATGGATGAAGATCAAGATTATGACGATGATGAATATCAAGATACAATGGAAGATGTAGCAATTCACAACTTAGTCCATAATGATTGGGGAGGTATAGTAGGATTAAATTGGAACGCTATGGGATTTAACGAAGAGATATATGGTACTGCTGCTGGGGGCGATGACGAAGAAGAAGATGGGGATATGAATAATAATGGTAACAATGAAGAATTGAACGATGTGATGCTTGGTATAGATGGAATTGTTACAAAGGGGAAAAGGAAGAGGGTATCAGGTACGACGAATATAAATAGAAATGTGGTAGAAAAACCTAAACTTAAATCGAGGAAAAAAGTCAGAATCGAAGATGATGTTTCTACCACTACCACCTTTACGCATGATACTGCCAATGTTACTGCAAGCCAAAGAGGGGAAAATAATCGTAGTACGAAAAAACGGAATACTCCTATGGACACTCTTGATGAAGTGGATGAAGAAAATGTTAATCCGCCGACGAAGAAAAAGCTTAGAAACAATACCAGAACAAAGAATAACGCAAATATAATTAATAATGAAGTATCTCAATGATAAACTAAAGATGATGTTGTTCTCAATAATAATAACATTCACGAAATTAACGAAAATTATGAATTTGACGAAAACGTAAACCAGATTATGTTACCTTAATTTTAGAATTGCCACTTGTACAAAATGAAAAGGGTGGCTAAAAATTTGATGGTAAACAACGAAATCATTAATGAAGAAGCACTGTATCTTGTAATCTACATTGCTACTTTTGCTATAATATTACAAAAAGAAACTTGTGCAGTACATGTATACTTTTATATCATGCCGTGTGTATCATGTAGCTCATATCATTTTAGTTGTCGTCTGGTCGAGCACCCTGTATGGAATACAATTTCCGAGGACTATAATATGTCCTCCAGATCTTCTTCGCCCTGTCCTGTTAAAGCAAAGGATGTCTCTTTGACATCATCTTGTCGGCAATGTACTGTAGAATACAATCAAGCAAATTGCATATTAAGGCATTGCCTGTCCTTCGGATGGAAAAAAACAAACAACTTTTGACAAAGCGGCAAATGATTAAAGGACTCTTTTTTGGATTTATACTGATATCTTCGGAAATAGAATTGAGGAAAAAGAAGCTTGGACAGCATCCTAAAGGAGGTTCAAGCTCAATCTGTAATCTTCTCGGATCATTTTTGAATGTTAGGTTTTGACCTCCCTTGTTTATCTTGATACGCATTGAAACGAAGGAGACCATCAAGACAATAATAGAGTCTCGAACAGACATCAGTGAATACATTATAAACAAATAATCCAACTTGATTTCTTTATACATTTATACGTTTATCTATAATTCCAACTCTGAATAAGTTTCACCATACAAACGTAAAGCAAACAGTATTCTATCCATTGAATTATTATAATGCCAGAATTAGTAGAGTTTCCTTGTGATTTTGAAGGTTGTCAAAACAAAATTCTCAATATCAATTCACTGCATTTCATTTGTGAGAGGATCTATTGTCTCGATCATTACCATAATCCAGTATATCACAAATGTAAAGAACTGAACATGATTGTGAGTGCACCATACTTATCCAATCCATAACATTTTATGGTACTTCGGAAATTTGAAAAGATGCATGCTGATTAACATGACATTTCATCATGATACGTTACAGAAAAATCTAGAAGAACGTCTGGAAGTACAGTGGAAAATGGCTGATGATACTAGAGAGAAGCATGTAAGTGTATCAATCAATCCTTCAAGTCTGATCAGTCCCGCTTCTGCAAGTGCATCACAACTACTAACCAGATTGTTTGTATCAGTTTCAAAGTATACTCGACCAAGTAGTGAAACATCAGGATCATTTCACCAAAGAGCTCAAGATTCTTCGGCCCAATAATACATGTAAATTAACAATACCAACACTTCAGAAACTCATCGAAGACCACCTGAGGAGTTGTTACAATCTCCATATCTTAATCACTTTTGATGATGGCGTGAAATGGTTATTGAGAATTCGGCAAAGAACACATCATCGACCACCTACTGAACTCGTCTTAGCTGAGTTGAATTCGGAAATCGCCACTTTGAATGTACTTAATAAAACTGGTTTACCTGTACCAAAAGCATATTCTCCACTACATCTCGATGGTAAAATGTCAGACGATAATGAAGGTGAGATACTGTTGTCATCATGTCAAATGATCTAGCATGAAAGCTGATGTTACTTCTCCCATCGATCGCATACAAACTAGTACCGCCACTCGACTACTTCTACTATGAATTCATGAAGGGTAAACCGTGTAAAGTAGAGCAAGCGAATTATTATGGTAGTATCGATTTGCCCGAAGAAGAATTAAAGCAGTTTATAGAAGAATATGCAAAGTTGCAAATCCAAATATCAAATATAAAATTACCATATAAGCAGATCGGTTCAATCTACCCTTCAAAAGTCAAAACTACTCACAGTAAAGGTAAAAAGATAGACGATACTGAGATTGGTCCATTTATAGCTAGAGGAAGTTTCATGAACCCCAGTCCACCTTACCTATTAGGACCTTTCACAACTCAAAAAGAAAGATATTTAGCTCATATTGATACTACTTTACGTTATATCTCAATTGAAGCTCTTTATGAAGAAGGTGTAGAAAATGGTATAGATGAATATCTTTGGCATTTGGAATTAAGAGAATTAGTTTCAGCTTCGAAAAGATTGGAAAAAATACCTCAACGATTATATATCAAACATGCTGATGAAAAAGGCGATCATCTAATGATGAACGATAAGCAAGATGTCATTGGTGTTTTGGATTGGCAATGGTGAGTTTGGCTGTGATGCGTATTCTACCTGTTCCCTGGTCGCTGTATCTCGCTTATCCACGGAAGTAGCCACAGAACCGTTCACTGATATATCTGAATTCTTACTACTTGACAGGGCCTACGTTACAACTAAATCAGAAGCTTTTTCGACACCATACATATTCAATAGACGCTTATTTTACGAAAGAGGTAGCAATGGTTTTTCGAAAGAGGAAGGAATATTAGTCGATAGCTATAATAGATTAGGCAGACCAGATTTAGGAAAGTGTGTGAAAGCAGGTAAAATTTACACTAGACTAGGTGATATCGGTCATTATAGTAAAGCAAATAAGAAATCGGGCTATAGAGATGTTTTTGGTAAAGATAAACCAGCTGATTTGACTCCACCTGAAGATGATGTGGATTGGAGAGTTTATATGATGAAGAGACATGCTGATAATCAAGGTCTCAGGGATTATATGCAAAAATTTGAATGGACGATCGAAAAAGCGGAAGAAGCAGCTAGATTGTGGCATGTCGAAGAGCAGGAAAAGAGGGAGCAAAAGGGGATGGCAAGAGAAGAAGTGAAAACAGGGGAGCACACGAAGGTACAAAAGTCACATGAGGACTAGAATATTAAGAATACTTCGGTCGTTATTTCAGTATAAGTTGCTACATGTATAAATCTCAGCCAATGCATTCTAATGACTTTAATAGTAACTGAAGTGTTAACAACGATTCACAGACAGGTCGGATTCCTTATTTCAGCTAAGAAAGCCATTTTATTTGAAGTGAGATAAGTTATACATGCTTTAACTCAACTACGGGCATAACAGCTATGTGTTCTGTATAAGCAGTTAGATATCAACCGCCATAAACACCTATCTAACCAACATATATTGTATTCTTACCAAAACAAAACAGTACATCCCGATACCTTCAAAGTGGGAATTTGGGTGAATACCTAATTACTTTTTAGTATCGTCTGTAGTTTCATTTGTGGTGTTATCGTCTGCTGTATCGTTGTTTGTGGTATCTTCATCATATTCGTAGTCTGCATCAGTATAGTAGTCTCCTGTGGGATCATCATCCTCAACATCTGAAGTGACATAACCATTATCTACGTCATTTTGGTCTGTAATGAACAACGTCAGCGATAATTTGGTCGAATATTCTTCTTGAGTCCAAATCCTGATTCGGTTTAGTGCCACTCACGTTTAGCACAGAGAAATCCAGCATATCTCTTGGTAGATCCATACTTAACGACTCTGCATTGGAAGCAATTATCGTCGTGTTTGTGAGTTCTATATTCACAAAGATCAAATCAGCTAGATTGGATCGATCTTCAAGTTTACATACGGCATGTTTTGACTTTGAAATTCTGTTGAAATTAGATGTTTATTACTATGTACGATTGACGTGTGTGAGACTTGTGAGTTGGTATTTGGAGATGAAGGGATAGGAAGATTTTGCATTTTCAATCATGCCTTATATACCTTTTTGTCGCAGTTTACATCTTGTAGCTACATGCATGGTACGAGAGAATAAGAAGAGTAATCAGAACCATGCTTAGAGAAGACTGTAAAAGAAGCAACATGTACTTTTTCACATACACCTCAATGTGGGCTTCCACCGTCGTGAACATGCGGTATTGTGTGTAGGATAGAAGAATAGACAGCATTGTATACATGCTTAAGGTAGTTTCTCTTTGACTGAGTCTATAAGAAGTTAGAGGATAAGAAAATAGAAGGTCACTTTATTGTAATGTGACAGATCGTCTGGGAAATATCGTTGACTTATTTATGTATGTATGTGCATACTACTGTATGTACAGATGATACTGTATATTCGACTTGGGTACAGTAGCTTTTCATACATGAGTGCCACATGTGCAAAACAGTTGTTTGATGGTGCATACAGTATCATGATCATATTATTATTGTCCGAAGCGAAAGGCACATCGGCTATTCATCGTTTGATGGTGCTTGGCAACATGATGGTCTAAGCTTATTCCAACATTGATCGATTTGGCATCCTTTGCTCCACGACTTCGCTTAGATACGTTGAGTAACCTCATTGCGGTTTGCAGTTTTCATTGAAAACCTCTATCTGAGCTCCTGCTGATCTTTCCATTATACTCATGCAATTGATACCTTGATCAAATTTCTTGCACCTTTTCAACCCAAATATATCGTCGCTTCTACCTCTGAAATATCCAATATGCCAGAGCTGATTGAATGGCCTTGTCAATTTCCGTCATGTCAAAATCAAGTTTTAAGAACTTTTGCAATATGTGATACCTGTTTTGAAGTTCGATGTAATACACATAATACACCTGAAGATCATGTGTGTAAATCATTCAAAACCAGAGTAGGTCATTTAATCGTTTCCTCGGGTCGACATTATCAATCAGAGTGATCACTGATTCAAGTTTGCTTTTTGAATCTGATAGAAGGCTTTTGAGAAAAAAGCTAACGAATCTAAACGAAGCTACGTAAGTTGACTATTTCCTCTGCGAGAATGTCAAATGATGACGTAGATCTGACTTGCTTTGTTTCTTACATGCATAGCTGAAGAACGTTATCCAGCAAGTTCGTCAATGCTCAAATATCATCACTCAAGAAGTGAATCAACTCAATCCTCATCATCAATGCAGGCTCATAATACCGGATAATATCGATCAGCTTTTGAAATCTGGACTATTTGCTGGATTCAATGTACACTTTGCTATCACCTTTGATGATGGATCAAAATGGCTTCTACGAGTAAGACAAGACCGTGGTCACCCTCTTCCAGAGGTGATACGGAAAAGCAATATTCAAAGTGAAGTGACAACACTTAATATACTCAAAAAAGGAGGTATACCAGTACCAGGCGCCTGGCTTCCACCTTCTTTCGAATCGCACCGCCCTGCAGCTAGAAAAGGCAAGTCATACTATCTCTTACAGTATCGAATATCCGCGTTTGTCTGACAATCATAACCGATAGATATTCCATTCGACTATTTCTTCTACGAATTCCTCGAAGGTACCACTTGGCAGGTTCCCAAAACTCCTTTTTTCGCTATCGATCTTCCTGAAGATAAATTAGTCAAGCTTATCGAAGGTTGTGCTAAAATACAAATGCAATTATCGCTACTTTCAATTCCGGTAAATGAGATTGGGTGTCTCAGCTCTGACGAAGCAGGTAAACTCACTGTTGGTCCTTTCATCGCTCGAGGTTGTTTCCAAACCCCCAAGTCTCCTTATTTGTTAGGGCCTTTTGGAACAATGAAAGATAGATATTTAGCTCATATATATGCAGCACTTTGGTATATCGCTGCTAATGCCGTTAGTTGGCAAAGTCCAGTTGATGCTTACATTTGGCATTTAGAATTGAAAGAATTAGTAACAAATTCTCAGATCCTTGCAAATCCAGTAGAAGAGGTTTTCATCAAACACGATGATGAGAGAGGCGATCATTTCATGTGGGACATTGAGGAGAACATTGTAGGTGTATTGGACTGGGAATGGTAAGCTGAAAGTTCTCTTCATGTCTCTCTTTATCAAAGTGAAGTTATGCTCGCTAATTGAGATTGTAGGGCTTATGCAACCTGTAAAGGTGAAGCTTTTGCCGCACCACACATCTTTTACGAATGTCTTGCATTTATTAGAGGTCAAAATCAATTAACGAAAGAGGAGAATATTTTGATTGATATATATGAAAAGAATGACCGATTGGATTTAGCCGATTGTGTTAGAAACGGAAGACTATATCAAAGGTTAGCTAAAATTGGTTTATATAATCCAGCTTTCACTAGAAAAGGATTCATGGAACCTTTTGGTTTAAATCCCGCTCCTGAATTCGACCCTCCTAACATTTTAGTAGACTGGAGAATATACATGATGATGAGATATCAAGTTAACGAAGGATTACAAGAAATGTTGAAGAAACATGACTACTCGATTGAAAAGGCACAAATTGAAGCTGTCAAATGGCATAAAGATCAAAAGGAACAACAAGAACAGAAAGAAAAGAAGCGCAAGGAATTAGGAGAAGACAGAGGAAAGGTCCAATAAATAATTCAAAATTCCAAAAGGTACCTCGGTATGCATTTATGATTCGAGAACGAGAAACATCATTGTTTAATCCGAAAAGATCCAACGCCACGGAGAAAAAACAAAAGACTTTGACGGTATTTGTGAGACCCCATTTTGCGTAAGCGATTTAAGTTTATCCACGCTCCGATTGATTGATGGATTGATGGATTGATTGATTGATTGATTGATGAAAGAATGTCTTTATCATGTTTGTTAACCTTTGTTTCGGCCTTGAAATCCTGCACCCCGAAAGGAAGGGTATAGTACTGTATGTACGCTGTCATTTAAGCGAGATTTGATCCTTAGAGCGTGTTTCAAGCGTCATTCCTAGAACAGGAATTCGATGTTTGGCTCTTCATTCTTTAATTACATTTGGCTATTTTCCCAAACATAAATCATCTTCAAGACTCAAAGTTTTCAGCAGAATATACACACAACATGCCAGAACTGATTGAATGGCCATGCGACTTCCCAGCTTGTCAAGCTATCGTCTTGACAAGTGGAGCAATATGTGAATTGTGCTACGAAGTTAGGTGTGGAACACATGATACACAACACAATCATGAATGCTTAACACTTGACACTCAGGTAAGATGTTCATACCTTCTTCCGGTTGTTGTAAGCAGCTGACAAATGGTAATCGTTTGATACCTACTTTTAGGACCTACGGTGGGAAAGAAAACGTGAAAATAAACGCTTATATGTCAGCTTTTTCTGCTATCAACTCGCAATGACTCATTTCACTGCACAATAACTGACCTGAGGACTCATCATAGCTCGGTGACCTTCTTGAGACAGTCCGCTTACATCCACATACCATCACTCAACAAGCTAGTCAGCTCCATTCCAACATACCATGTAAACTTGCTTTACCGGATAATGCCGACCAATTACTAGAATCTGGATTATTAGCTGGATTCAATGTTCATTTCAAAATCGATTTTGACGACAATACTCATTGGCTTCTCCGGGTCCATCAAGATGAACGTCACAGATTACCTAAAGAAATAAGAGAAAGCAACATAAAAAGTGAGGTTACTACTCTTAATATACTTAAAGATGGAAATGTACCTGTACCTAGAGCATGGTTGCCACCGAACTTTGCATCAAATAGTGGATTCGAACAAGGTAAGTTTTTCAACTTTCTATGCATAAAAAACCATAATTGAAACGAATTTTTCAATAGAACTCCCTTTTGATTACTTTTTCTTCGAATTCATTTCCGGTGAAACTATGAGAGTCTCGAAACATCCATTCTTTTCCGTCAGCCTCTCCGAAGATAAATTAGCTCAACTCATAGAAGGTTATGCAAACATCCAAATGGAACTATCAGAACTCAAACTTCCAGTAAAGCAAATTGGGTGCTTGACATCTAGTCCTGATCAAAAAAGTGTAGTAGCTGGACCTTTTATAGCTCGAGGATCTTTTCAAAACCCAAAACCCCCTTACTTATTAGGTCCGTTCAATACGATGAAAGATAGATATCTTGCGCATATCGACGCCGCCCTCAACTACATATACGTTGGAGCTATATGTTGGTGGGCTCCTGTTGATGCTTATCTTTGGCATTTGGAGTTGAGAGAATTGGTTACACATAGTGAGATTTTAGCTGAACCTCTGGATGCAGGAGATCATCTAATGTGGAATGATAAAGGTGATGTCGTGGGTGTTTTGGACTGGGAATGGTAAGTGGTGTAGTTCAATTTCGATAAATACTATATCTTTATCTGTTTGGTAGACGTTGACATATAGATTACATCTATTAGGGCCTATGCGACCAGTAAAGGCGAAGCTTTCGCATCGGCATATATCTTTTATGATATGGTAGAATATATTAGAGGTGATAATTCACTTACCAAAGAAGAAAAGCTGTTAAATGATATTTACGAAAAGCACGATAGAAAAGATTTAGTAGAATGTGTAAAGAATGGTAGATTATATCAAAGGTTAACTAGAATAGGTCAATATGATCGCTTTTATCTTAAATCAGGCTTTAGAGAAGTTTTTGATTCATCAAATTCGATTCCAAATTACGATCCACCTGAAAATGATGTTGATTGGAGAATTTACATGATGAAGAGATATATTGATAACGAGGAATTAGGAAACCTTATGTCGAAACATGACTGGTCAATCGAAAGAGCAGAAAAAGAAGCTGACAAATGGTACAAAGAGCAAGAAGAAAAGAAAAAGGACACAGCGGAAGAGGAAGAGAAAAAGCAAAATGAAGAGGGAAAAAAAGACGATGATAATGTCAAATTGGACACCGAGAAAGAATAGAACATTTTTACGATAACGTAGGAACCGAAATGAAGTTAGTATTGTAATATGTATGAATTAGGTAATGATGATAGATGAATGCATTTATGAGAAAGTGACAACACCTATTGATACAGATACTTTTGTTAAGGAAAGAACCGTAATCCTATATAACGCAATGTGACTTAAAACCCTTTTAAAAAGAAAAATCACAATCCAGATATCTATCACAAACCACCATATAATATTATATACAGTATACGAATCATACACAAATTAAATATCGTAAAGAGACTGAGAATCGTTATATATACAGGATAAGTTGACCACGAAACGAAGATATGAATGAAAAATTACAAGAAAGGAAAGATTCCTTTCTAAGAAAGGCTTTATGTAGGTAGAGGAATGGAATTTGCGTGTGAACTTGGTTCGGTATTGCTAGTAGTGTTAGCTCCAGAGCTTAGAATAAACCCTAGTTTTCCAAGACATTTGATTAAATCTGCTTTTGAGACTGGTTTATTGAGTACAGCAGAGAAAAGAGTACCCTCCTCGGTCACCACTTGATGTTGTTCATACGATGTTGCAGCGATGACTAAGATCGACAGATGCTCATTAGCAAAATTTATTGATTGAAATATGTCTAGAATTGATTGAACGTACTAGGGGTGTTTTGATTGTGATTATTGGTAGACCTGATCATACGTGCTACTTGTTCTCCATTCACAACAGGCATATGTATATCGCAAATGATTACATCGAATCCTAAAGGTAGAAAACCATTTTCAGTTCAACCTCAAAAAGAACAACTTTGGTACGGGTAAGGATATATACTCACGAATACTACCCATTGTAGCAGCCAAAGCACCAGGTCCATCATCCACGCATATACATCGACAACCCATTCTTGTAAGTAGAGTTTCAAGAATCTAGTCAGATTACGAATTGAATTAGCGAATGGGCTTTCGTCATAAAACAGATTTGATAAGATGGAATATTTCAAGGACTCACTTTTTGAGAAATAGGATTATCTTCAGCTATCAGAACGTCTAAAGCACCATCCATTGGACCTAATCCGAAGGATTGAGTCACACCTTCAGGGCTGTCCAGAGGTATTATACCAGATTGACCCATTGAGTCAGTATTACTAGTATTTAAAGAAATTTGTCTTCTTTGTCTCCATAATTCTGCTGTTGCAGATGCTGATGCACTACCTGCACTTGAACCTGAACCTGCTCTGACTCTGATTGGAGTAGAATTTCTTCTATTACCACCATTTCCTGTAAAATCATTGACACCACCCATACTTGCAGCTAAATCTTCAGATAATTTGACACGATCTAAAGCATTTAATTCTGATGGTCTACGTATATGTTGAGGTATCAAAGAAGGGATCATACCAGGAGTCTGTGGCATATTACTTGTTCTTGAAGGTGTTGATGCTGCAGATGAGGTTGATGTAGTAGGTGATGGTGGTAGATTTGAAAATGTTGTATTTGTAGTTGAATTAACATCCGACGTTTTTCGTTTTGATCTATCACGTAATTTTATCGATAAACTTCTAGGTCTTCTACCTGTATTACCGACAGGCGCAGGACCTTCTAAAGTTTGTCCAATAGGTGCCATTGAATCTGATCTCATTTTTCTAATCACATCATCGTTGGCTTGTTTCAAACTTGGTAAATTCTTGTAAGTGAAAGTACCGAAATCATCTTGTTCAGCAATATCATCTACAATTGCACTCATATCTTCAGCTGCTTTGGGTGAAAGTAAAGGTGGTCCGGGTCTGATACTAGCGGCTTGTTTCAGGACTTGGGGAGCTGGAGCCGCATTATCGTCATCATGGAAACCGTGTGTCGCTCCACGAGAATCGAAATAATCGGTTGATTCTGGATCAGTGACTTCAGGCACAAAACTTGCTTCAGCAGTTGCGATGGTATTCCAGTCAATTCCGTCGAAGAATGGGTGTTTCTTGACTTCCTCAGCACCTTTAGCTCCAAGTCTTTTTGCTGGATCTGCGCACATCAATCTATCCATCAAATCTCTGGCTTCAGGCAAAAGATCCACTTCATCTTCATGCCAATCGATCCTTCTTGATACTACATTATCGAACACTTTCTCGGGTGTTTCGGCATGGAAAGGTGGTATACCATATAAGAATTCGTAAAGTACCACACCTAATGCCCACCAATCGACAGCGGCATCATCTTGACCAATACCTAATATACTTTCGGGTGCGAGATAATCTGGAGTTCCAACGAATCTAGCAGGTTCTTTACCACTGCTAGAAGAGTTATCTCCTATTTTATTTGTGACAGACATCTGACGGATATGTTTCGGTATTACACCAGCAGATTCGGATCCACTAGATTCGTCAGCGGAAGCTGATTCTTGTATTGCTTGAGCAAAGTATGACTGACTCAGATGAGACATAGGTTGAGCATTGAGTAATTCTGGTGAAATCATAGGTGAATCACCTGAAGATGAATTTGAGACAGTTCGAGAATATGATGGACGTTGTCTTGATGAACCACGCAGGGAAGTTCCACGTAGATAAGCTGGTCTTGGTCCACCTACTTGACGATTGAGTAAACCGATTCTTGAGAGACCGAAATCAGTAAGCTTGAGATGACCTCGGGAATCGATGAGCAGATTATCAGGTTTGATATCACTGTAGTATTTAATTAGCCAGAAACACAGAGATAAGCTAATGTCGAGGGCCAACTTACCGATGAACAATATTTCTAGCATGCAGATATTCTAAACCTAAAACAACTTCAGCAATATAATTTCTTGCCCAATCTTCACTTAAACCACCTAAAGTTTTAACTAAAGTAGCACAATCACCACCATTCAAGTATTCCATAACTAAATAGAGATATTCTTTAGATTGAAAAGAGAAGAATAATCTAACTACATAAGGTGAACTAGCTTGATTCATTAAGATGGTTCTTTCAGCTTTAACGTTTGTGATTTGATTTTTAGCTATCATATCTGATTTCTTTAATGCTTTGATAGCGAAATAATCTCCTGTAGCGACTTTCTTAGCTAAGTAAACTGATCCAAATGCACCCCTTGAGATAGGTTTGATGATTTCGAAGTCTTTGATAGAAGGTTGTTGAGCTCGCGATTGTAACGCTGCAGAAGGTATCCTAGGTGATAAAGGTCCAAAGTCGCCTCTGAAAGCCTTTGAAGTTGATACACGTCGGTGATGACCATGTTTATCTTGTGGTACTAAAAGAGGTGAATTCGTTTTCGAGCTAGGTCTACTGCTAGAAGGTCGAGGTGGCGGAGCTTGTGATGGGATATAGATCGGAGATGGTGCAGGTACTGAAGCAGGTGTAGAAGATGTACGATTGAACATTGGAGCACCAGGCGTATGTATGGCAGCAGGAGTTTGAACTTCAGTATGAAAAGCTGGTGTAGGTGCAGTGATAGTGATAGGACCAGAGTGATCGCCGTAGGTACTGGGTTGCCTTTGTGGATGACCTTGTGTAATTGGTAATCGAGCTTGAGGAGCAATTTTTCTGGGTCCAGGAGGCGAGATTTCCGGACTGTCCAAATTTGCATTTCCTGTTGAAGTTGGTGATATCTGAGCTTCAGTAGGTGATTGATTACCATCACCACCGTCTGATCCACTCTCGGATTGACTACTAGAATCTTCTCTTTCAGCTAACATCTGGTTCACCTTATCTTCCCATTCGTGTCTTGTTTTCTCCGAATACCTAATTGTACTTTGCATTCTAGCAATAGCTTTCTGTTTTCGTCTAAGTTGATCTTCCACATGGGTGAACAAGAGGTTCAGAGCTCTATCACTAGTATTAGGTCTCTGCCATCGAGTAATACGTTGAAGTTTCTCTTCGGACTCGCGACTGAGATATCGTTGAACAGTAAATGGAAGATCAGCTTCATCTTCCTCAACGGATGGAGTGTCGACATGTCGAGCAATGTTGAGGATATTGATAACGTCTTGTAGATGTTCATGAGCAACTTTACGTATTTCAACTCCTTGAGGCATTTGTGGTGAAGCACCTTCATCGTTGGTGATGATCGAATCAGGTAAGGTGTAGAAAGTAACTCCTTGGTATTGGGCAGGCTTGCTAGGTTGGGCAGTATCAATATCTACGTTTAACTTTACGACAGTTTGTTGAAGGTCATGTAAACAATCATTACATTCTATTATTTCAGCTTCTAAACGATGTACAGCATCACAAGTTTCGTTGTGTTTTTCAAAGAACCAAGTGACGATTTCTCTTTCACAGATTCGGCAGAGAATACCTTCAGTAGATATTATACCATCTCGAGGGAAAGCAGCATCGGTGATAGCTTCTACTTGAGTTGCTGGAACAGGTTTCAAAACCCACATAGTATGAGACGGTTCGTTGTTCTCCCGCATGAGCATACCTACACCTTCAAGCTCGATGTATACTGGTCCAGGTTGTCGAATCTCCTGTTCATTTTCCTCATATTCGTGGACTTCGAAACGGAATCGAAGTTGAACGGTATTGTTGTCGTCTTCCACCAATGTTTGGGTTGCTTCCGAGAATACAGAGGCATCGCCAGGTGCAAGTAGATCTGTGATAGGCTTTCCAAGTACATCTTCTGGATCTTGCCTGAACATCAATGTCAGCAAGATATCAGCATCATACTGACTAGAAGGGTTCACTCACCCTACAACCTCCATAATAGCATCATTAACATATTCGATTTGTTCACCTTGTAAACTTAGTTCCATGACAATATTAACACTCTTTGCGTGTTCAGCTAAAAATTTGAGATCTTCTACAGGTTGAAGCGTTGGTGTTCCTCCTGTACCTGCGGGCACACCTGTTATAGAGGGTTTAGCTGTATGCGGACCTGATGAACCTGGAGAAGGTACTTCTAAACTAATTGCTGAAGCTGGTCTATCTGGAATTGTAGTTGGTGCTAGAGCAGGTGAATATTTTGAATCTCCTAAAGCAGCCTTGAATTCTTGATCGAATCGAGGTTCTTCTCTTGAAGGTTTCATAACGAATAGTAAAGGCTCGTTCTCATCATCTTCATCAAAGTTCCAAAATCCTTTTTCGGCTTCCCACCAATCTAAAACTCTACTTAAATTGGCTACAGCCATCAGAATATCAACATACCAATCTCTTCCCGGCCAATCATCATGTCTATCCCATTTGGATCCAACAGTCTGTAACTTCTGTATGATCTCCGTACATAATGATGGTCGAGTTACTAATGCATTGACACTAGAATCAAGAGCTTCAGTCGCAAGGACGATCAAGTCTTGCAGAGCAGTCAAGAATAACTGATCATCATCGGCTTCATCCAAAAGATTTTGAGCAGTAGTACGCTGAACGCCAGGCATGGGTGACCTGGATCGAGAGGTTGATCGAGAACTGGTGTTGGATTGTGTCCTGTCGAGGGCGAGAGACATATTACGACTAGCTCGACCGGGTTGATAATTTCTTGGTACTGCACTAGATCGGCGTCGGGAAGCGACTCTGATAGGGCTTGCAGGTAACATGGATAAACGTTTTGTAGGACTCATAGCGGGATAAGAGATAGAAGGTCTTCGACTTGGTCCTCGAGAAGATGAGACTATTGATTGAATTAGCCGGTAGGAAACCTTTGAATGTTCATCCTTTCACGAAGAGGAAAGGAGCAACTCACCTGCACGGGATCTATTTCCTTCACTCTCTAACCTTTCGCCAGCTTCACTTTCAGTTTCAGTATCTATAAGAGGAGAATCATTCATGTTCAAAGCATCGAAGTAATCAACTGGTATTTCTTCAGTCGCATCCTCTTCTTCCCTTTGCCTTTCTACAAACCCAGTGATAGCCTCAATGGTCTTCTTCAGAGTAGTATCACATATTTCTTTAGCAGCAGTTAATCTATGTTTGATATGTTTTCTAACTGAAGCTACAGTGATATCAGCACCAGGAGCGACTGGCCTGTTCTCATCACTGCCTCTACGTTCCTGACCTAAAGCATATACTGGTGAAGGAGTTTGATCCCATCTTGGTACACCTGGTGTAAGGCCTGGGCCAAGTGATTGACCGAAAGATGATGATCGAGATGTAGCTTGACTTGGTCTATCGAAAGGACTCTTGCCCAATGGGACCATTCTTGGTTGACTGAGTGAAGCGCTTGAATCACTGTGAGAACTAGGTTGACTGAGAACGTTTGATTCGAGATCTAGTCGAAGATTGGGTTGACGACGACGAGCTTCAAGCGAGCCGCTACCACGACTTGGAGGGAATGATGGTTCCTCGGGCACAGTAGAAGGGTGACGGATAGGCATGTGGGGTAATGAAGGTGGCATAGTTGTTTCTTCTGATGATTGTCGAGATAGATGTGCTATATCGGCTGAAGTTGATCCAACTATACTTGCAGTGTCATGGGCGTCATGATGTATCATTCGAGGTCGAAGTTCAGCATGTGATACAACAGGTCTAAGTGAGAGTGCGGAATCTCTTCTTGCTTCCGGCGCTAAAAGGGTAGCTTGAGAATGGATACTTGGAATTTCACTTGGTCTCCGAGAATTAGGTTCTGATGGTACTCGATTCTGAGTGTGATGTCCTAGAGTGCTGGGTCGATGCGGATGGTTTTCTTCTGGGACGAAGTTACTCTTTACCGCATTCCACCATCCTTCCATCTTAGATACTAAATTTTTCTTCTTTTTCTGTCCATTTCCTGAAGTCGAACTATCGGTCTTTACGGAACTACCGGAAGAGGCTCTATGTCTTTCATGAAGGGTTGAGCGTTTGGATATGGGAGATAGTTTAGGATCAATCAATGACAGGGTGGATTTGATAGATAAACTACGTCTTCGCAATGATCCCGAAGTCGAAGGTGGCGGACCGAAGTCATCTCGAGATGTAGTAGGAGTAAGAGCTATAGCACTGGAAGTGTCGTAGTTCGGCTGAGGCGTAGCATCGAGATCCTGAGAAAGTCGAGAAGGTTCCTCAGGGATAGGAGCTGTTAACGTTGGAATGACGGGGCTTTCAGCGACAAAACTCGCACGTTTTGCGGTTTCAGCTTCAGCTCTAATTTTGGCTTCTTTGTATCTTTTGTAACAATCCATCCAATCAACCCATTCTATTCCTCCTATTGTACCACTAGCGCTTGATTGTCTTTCCATATGACTACCCATTTCCATTCCAGCAGGTGCAGCAGAAAATCTTGAAGGTCCAACATTAGAATGTACAGGTCCGGGACCAGTAGATCTATCGTACACCTTGGGTCCAGGGGACTCGGCAGGTATAGAAACTGCTCTTGTCAGCTCATGCATCGTAGCGGGAATAGGTGGTAGATCTTCGCCAGGGGATGAAGCAGCAGAAGGGGAACCATCAAGATCGCCCCATTGTGCTTGACGGAAGGCTCGAGGAGCTGCAAGCATTGCTGGCGCACCTGTACTGGTTGAACGGTTAAAAGCTGGTGGCAAAAGACCCTCACCGTGATCCTAATTGAAAGGTACAGGTCAATTTTAGTCTATGGTCATATTGAGGGAAATACATAACTTACTTGACTTCCGGCACTGGTCGGTCTCCATCTCTGCAGTTTCGCCTGTCTACTTTGCATAATCATACTAGCATGACTTGCTGCATCCCCTAATGCTGGGAAACCAGCTAGGTCTAGTGCGATACCTTGTCCTGTGACTGAGCGTATTCTGCTTGATCCTGGACCTATAGGCCCACCAGGAGTAACAGTTCCAGAAGTATGATCGGTAGCATTAGGAGACATACTCAGGCCTAAACCATAAGAGGAGACCTTAGGGACTGCTGCCGGAGAAGGTTCTACACTTCGTGGAGCAGAAGGAAGAGAGGTTGGGGAATCTGATATGTCTGGACTCATGGAGGAGATAGCTGCTTTGAGGGAAGCTTCATGCAAAGAGGTTCGATATCGATGATGTCGTGCGGGGGTTGTGAAGGTTTCGGAGACTGCTGAGGCTGGATCTGCCGGTAACGAAGGACGTGGTCGAGCTTGAGTCGGCAACATAGGAGTTTTGAATGTAGGTGGAGGAGCCAGATTAGCCAGCGATGATGACCTCATATTTTTGCTAGTTGCGGATGTAGAAGTGGTAGGAACGCTTTTCTCGATATTTGGCGATACACTTCGGATACCTGAAGGCGTAACTGGGACTGAAGTGGCAGGACGTCCTTTACCTAAATCGAGGAAGGAAGCAGCGCCTGTCTTCATCGCGGGCGGTGGCATAGAAGTGAACGCAGCCAATTCTCGTGCTGAGGGTAATGGAGGATTGGTAGGTTTCGAAGCGGGAGAGTTGCCAACTGGAGACGGGTTGGGCGTTGGGACAGAAGCTGTAGAAGCACCAGAAGGGGGGCTGGCAGTCTGCAACGGGGGAGGTGTAGCTGTGTTTCCGGTGTTTTTCATCAATTCTGCTGCTAATCGTACACTTGTGGGAACTCGATTAAGCCTGATAGCTCCTCCTGCGGATGATGTTGAAGTTGGTGCAGTTGAGCTTTCGCTAGTAACGCTGTTTGGCGGACTGAATCCAGAAGAATTGTCTGATGACGAATTCCATGGTGAGGGTAAAGGATTTAGGGGAGAAACCATAGATGCAGAAGTCGACAAGCTGGTTACTGCACCAGCTGGTCGACCACTACTGAGGGATGGCATCTTACGGATATCCATCGCTGAGGGATTGAGAAATTCGGAAGGGCGCCGTTGTCGTTGCGGACTAGCACAGTCGATCAGCATGTATATCACATTCATTCACAACATGTTATCCCTTTCATCGAAATGTCTTGGGTAACTTACCTAGCAAGACCGACAGGTGCGGTTCTCTCCCTTTCTCTCCTTGGACTTGAAGTACTCAAAGCATCCTTTGCTTTCCCTTTGTCTTTCAAAGATCCACTCCCACTTCCAAAAGATGATCCTGAGGCTGAGGTCGTTTCCCAATTAGCACCCCACCCTAGACCGAGTATATTCCCTTCCTTGGATCCCTCTGTACCGCCGGGTGGAATCGCGATTGACCGACGAGGTGGTGAAGATTCAGGTCCGAAATCTGGACTACCAAAATTTAGCGATGGGCTAGAGTTTGGTATCGTTACGCCTAAACCGACAGAACTCCCACTACTTTCACTTCTTTCTCTTGACGAGACCGAAGTTGTATCATCGGCTTGCGGCTGTCTATTGCCCTCGAAGCGCCGAGATATAGAGATTGTTGGTGATGGCTTTTTTGTATTGGTTGGTGGAGAATGTTTCAATGTTGGTGGAGGTAAATTACCAGTTAATGCAGATCCACTTGCAGAGCGTTTGCTCTTCATCAACAAGGTTGCAGGTGTAACAGCTTGAGTGCGTGTCGAAGTGGTTGGACTTGCGGGCCGAGAAGAGGTTGCTTGCAGTGATGAAGACGATGAAGGACTACCTGGACGACTAGACGGACGACTGGCTGGAAGGATCGGACTAGCAGTACGTGGTCTAGGGAATTGATCGATATTCCTTTTAGGCGTACCACTCCCAGTCGAACCTTGTTGACTTGCTCTACGCGGACGAATCTCCCTTTCATCTTCTGAGCCTGAAGAATGTGAGGAATTAGAGGATGTATCTGAATTTGACGGTACTGTTATGGCTTGCGCCAGTGGAGAAGGAAATGATGGGGTTGCAGCGAATCCTCCTGGATGTTTCCGATGCTGCGGTAAAGGTGTGGGTGTTGGCGATAGGATACTGCTTGATGGTATCTGCAGCGTGGGCGGAACGTTGGATGATGAAGATGAGGAAGGGGATCCACTAGGCTTCTGAGCAGGGCTTGAAGGTTCGGCCGTTAACGTAGGGGAATCACGAGGGGAAGGTGAATGATTAGGCGAAGTGTTACGATTATCGTCATCTTCAAAATAGAAGACACCGCCGGACATCTTCACTGAGATATCTGACGAAGCAATCATGCAACAAACCTAACGTCAGCAATAACGCTCGCGATGACAGATGAGATGAACATTGGCAAGTTTACGAATATACCTACTGTAAGTTCTAAGATTTGGTTACCTAAGCTTTGCCAATACCAATCATATCAAGTAGCCCTTGATTTGTTTACTAGTTCAATTCAGTACTCCAAACAACTCATAAATAACTCAAACCCCTCTTCCCAGTGTTTACCGAATTCTGTTCCAACTCTAATCGATGAAACACTTTGAAACGTTCTACAAGTTGGCGATGTTTGATCTATCCTCTAACTTGATGTGGCCCGATAATCTGCGTATGATTGACAGTTCTGAGAGTGCACTGTAGAGACGCTGTGGTTGAGACCGAGTGCTGAGTATCACTGAGTTGGATGAGGGAAAGTTGGTGCTAATAATGAATATCTGAATGAATATGCCTTGGTTCTAGCAATCCTAGCAATGTAATGGACTAGGTATGAATGGGGAACAAGGGTAATATATTAGATCGAAAGCGAATTTCAAGTATATGAATGTGATGTGAAAGACTACCAAGAACAAATTGATTACCAAGGAATTAGCTACGTCTTTCAAAGGACAAAGTTTAATCATAAGGTTTTCGGATGTAAAGGTTATATATAGATTTTTGTCTTACTCACATTCGGGAATACACCCTTTACTAGTTTTCTACTCCATGCACACATTCATCTCATTGAATATTGTCGTTACTAATAGATGTATATGATTTATTCGTTGCACCACCGATCTTATCGCTATTGATCCGGGCTCTGTATATCGACAAAGGATAAGTGTTGAAAGGGATAAATGGTGATTGCGGATTGCGGATTGCACTGTGCTTCAACCCTCCACTTTGTGATTTGCGGAACCAACCTGTTGATATGATCCTAAAAGTAGTTGATCCTTTGTGAGTGATATGAAGTATTCCAACCTCGACTGGCTGTATGGTGAAGAAGTATGTGATGATATGAACAAGATGAGATGAATGATAATGATAGATGTCAAAGAGATCAAAAGGTGACTATCATAAGCATTAGCGCGTACTACAAACATATAAAGATAGTGTTTAATTAATTGATAAATCAGTGTTCTGTATTCTATGTTCTGTAATCTGATTCCTTCTAACCTCGACTTTAGTTACTGCATTTCCGCCACTGTACGGATTCAGGGTAACAACTGATATCAAAAGAATACCTTTTCAGGTTAGATTCAAAGTTGATCATCATCATCATCATCATCAACGCTATCTGATATTTACGTAAATTTACCTTTTGGAAGAAGATCCGACGGAGATGGGCGCCGGAATGGAAACGGGGGCATTTACAGGTAACTAAGGCAGGGAAAGAAGGGTTAGTGTAAGGTACCAGTTATTTGGTGCACAGGGTCATCTTCAGCGTAACTTGGTTACAGATGAGTCAGGCCAACTTTTAACATTTGAATTTATGTATCTATGTAGCGGAAATCATCGACTGATATTTCCTCGTCGACGATAACACTTCATTCTTACGTTACTACACTCATAGCTATACTCCATATCTGTGTGAGAGCATTTGCTTTCGCCTTCCGTCTGCCATCAAGTGACCACACAAACACAATGCTAAATGTTCGCTTTCCTTCCTAATGTTATCTCTATAACATCGGTCGATGGCAACTTCGGCCACTTCGTGATTCTTTGGTTGCTTCATCATGTATAATCTGCATTTCACATCTTGTTAAAAGAGAGGAAAATCTCAAATGTGAAGTAGTCAAGAAGGCTGAAAGATTGAAACAAATGGAATCAACCCGGACACACTAACATCTTTTTACACAGCCGACGATCAAACCAAAGGAAGTGGACCTCCTTTCCAAACTTCTTGTTGATTTTTCGCCAAGTAAAATGACCACATCATCATGGTTTCTTACTTTGGCTTCTTCCTCCGATGGAAAAGTTAATTCAGCTCAACTCATCACTTTGACCTAAGCGCGATCTCAATATTATCAAGTCTGGTACATCCTTATTGTTTTTATGTGGCATTGATTCAAAATAGTTTGAATTGTGGGAATTATCAAGACCAACATGCCAGAGCTGATTGAATTACCCTGCGAGTCCCCTAAATGTCAAGTCTCGATCACTTCGTACCAAGCAATCTGTTCTCGTTGTCATAAGGTGTGGTGTAAAGATCATAAAGATGACCATGTTCACGAATGTGCACAAGCAAAGAAAATAGTGATTTAGGAGATCTATCTATTTGATTGGAAAATCATTGCTGACCTATCCTTGTAGGCAGATGATGAAGTACAGTCCGAAAAGTTAGGTCAAATCGCTAAAAAAGCAAATGCTAGAGAAGTAAGTCATTTTCTCAATCGGATCGGATCTCAGCAATCAAACTTGTATAGATGAGCTAACAGTCCTCAATGGCTTTTAGCTTACCAAACTTCTTGATCAAGTCAAATTCCACGAGAAAATCTTCATCAAGGAAGCTGAAACCTTTCGACCAGGTCATACTTGCCTAATGGATATCCCACCCGATTATGAAACTCTTCAACGTTCAAAATGGTTTGCTGCCTGGAACCTTCATTTCCTTCTTACGTTTGAAGATGGAGTCAGATGGCTTCTTCGTGTAAGACAAAACCGAGGACATCGCCTTCCGTCATCTATCACCACACCCGTGATTCAAAGTGAAGTTGCCACCCTTAATGTGCTCAAAAATTTTGGTGTAGCTGTACCAGCTGCTTATCTGCCTCATCATGTCAAATATGGTAAGGAAAATGACAATGGTGAGTGGACCTTGATGTTCGTTTAGATGTATATTCATAGTATGAAATACTGATGCTTATCACTTTCTGACCCAGTAACGGGCTTAGACTATTTCTTCTATGAATTCATGGAAGGTAAACCTCATCCTTATCCTAAAGCTGGATGGCTCGGAGAAATCGATCTACCTGAAGATCAATTCAATCAATTTATAGAAGAATACGCCAAAGTTCAGATTCAACTTTCCAACCTTAAAATGCCTTACAAGGGTATTGGATGCATCTATCCATCTCCGCAGAACAATGGTAGAACTGAAGTCGGTCCGATTGTTCGTCAAGGTTGTTTCATGAATCCAACACCACCTCATTTCATGGGTCCATTCTCAACTCTTCAGAAAATGTTTTTGGCTAAAATTGATGCTGGTCTACGATACATAAAAATCAATGCGCTTCAAGGTCGCAACCCATTAGATGAATATCTTTGGCATCTGGAGATGAGAGAATTGGTAGCTGCTTCAAAAGTATTAGCTGAAAAGCCCGCAGAACTTTTTATCAAACACGTTGACAAGAAAGGAGATGAGCTTATGGTAAATGACGAAGGAAAGGTAGTCGGAATTATCGATTGGGAGTGGTGAGTGCACAATTGTTGTGTACTTGATATTAGTCCTTTTTTGGCATCGGCTGACGTATGACTGTCGCTTCCGCATGAAATCCACATAGGGCTTATGTTACCACTAAAGACGACGCGTTCTCTACACCTAAGATCTTTAATTTCACTTATCCTTATGTACATGGGTCGAATGAATTAGTTCACGCCGAAAAAATGCTTATTGGATGTTACGAGCGGCATGATCGACCGGATCTTGCTGATTGCGTTAGAAATGGTAGATTATATCTCCGGCTAGAAAGGATTGGGTACTATGATCCAGCATTCAAGAAAAGAGGATTTAGAGAAGTATTCGGTGAAGATATACCTAAAGATTTCGATCCTCCTGAAGATGATTTGAGCTGGAGAATATATATGATGAAAAGATACGAACACGATGAAGGATTGAAAGAAGTTATAAATAGGTTCGGCTGGACCCTTGAAAAAGCAGAGAAATTGGTAGAAGAAGCTAAACAGGTCTAAACCATATGGATTGTAAAGAAATGGTTATATGAGTACTTGGTGAAGTGAAAGGTAGTTGATTCTACAGTAAATTTATATGCATATCATTGACTCTCATTACCTTATCTATTCTCAAGGCTTTATGATTTGGTCTACAGGCACTACACATGAAGCTCTAAGTCATTTACGAACATGAAGCAAAGGTGATTCTCCAATATCTGATATAGTAGTGAAACTGTCATAGTATGACATATCTCGTTCGCAGGACTACTCGTAGTATATATCGACTGACGCAAGGCGTCCGGATATACGTATTACCGCTACATTAGCGCATATGTAGTAGCAGATTATCAATAAAACCCAGTTTCATATATTTTATAATCTGTTCATCTAACCTGTCTGTACGAAAGGAACGAATATTCTGATCACCTAGATTATACACTTTGTTCTTATAATTTGTTAGACCACAGAATGTTTGCCTCTATGATTCACCAGCATCTTAGGTACTCGACACATAATTTACGCGATGCGTCAGATTGTAGTAAGACCCGATTTATGAAGGCAATCCAACACCTGATACGTACAATCGCTCGAGGTTATTCGCCTCGTTTTGATCTCACAGATTTTCTTCTTCAAGGCAGCTGGATGCAAGTCATTGCAGCTACTTTTCTGTGGGACACGGACGACGACCGTCTCTCCTTCGATGTCAACTTTGCCATACCATTGTCGAAACTTATTGCCTCAGAAACGGATATTGGAAGCGCTGTTTCAAAGCCGAATGTAAGTTTACCAATCCTTCTTACACTTATTGGGATAATCCTTACCGGAATATCAAGTCGGCAGTGCATTCTGGAGCTAACAGGATAACCACATATACGATTGATTCGTCATACATCCTCAATAGGCAAGCGCCGATTCGGTATCTGCACTTAGCGATTCCGATTCCGATTCAAGCTGTAAATCAATAATATCGTCTTCATCACGGGAACAAAGTATGGATGACAAAGATCTGTGGACCATAAGGGATCAACCATCCATTGACAGATCGAATCTCGCGCTCAGTCTACTTAGAATGACAGAAGTGTCACGATGTTGGCTTCCTTCAACGCTTTTTTCGATCAATTCCCTCAGATATGATATGAGCGAGGATTGCCAAGAAGGGAAAAAACAGCATAAAACCAAACAAGCTTTACGTCAAGTTATATCTCAATTACTTGTAGCTAGTTATACCGCTGGTACATGGTTAGCATGTATGGCAATTAAATTTAGCAGATTATGCTATTTGGGTTCAAATCAACAAGAAAATCATGATTATATCGCTCTAGAAGTTCCAGATATTGAATTCTTTCCATGTTCTCGGATCATTCTAGATCAACTATCAATCGAAGATTACAATCATCTGTTAACGCATCGTATATCTATTCCAGACGAAGAAATGGCAGGATGCCCTACACGGACAACCGATTCTGATAATCACAACCGGGTCAAATATAAAGGCCTCACCGATCAAGTAGCACTTGAAACTCTTTGGGATCTAGGAAGGATTGGTATTGGATTATTAGCAAGCCAAGGTGCTAATCTAATTATACCTTTGAGGCGATTGTCGCCGGCTACACCCGCTTTTATTGAGCATTGTAAATCTTTACTTCAGCAATCCAAATCATTTACCAATCTCAAATCGCTGTCCTCTAACAACAAGAGGTCTGCTGAAGACTTTTCGCCTGATACCGATAGTCAACTCGCAAAACGGCCTTGTGTCAAGACCGATATTTCAGGCCAGGAAGATGTCAAGGTTAATAGTGCAATGAAACCAGAATCTTCACCCACGCGTATGAGGCATATACCACATCGTCACGACAGTAACACTACACCTAATGTGGATTTCACAGGTTCATCTCCGCATGGGGACGTCATCAACTGCGAAGTAGACAAGCTTTTCCTCAAATCCGTACATGTTCCGATTCTGCTGGTTACACCTGCGCAAATGAGTGAGCTTATCGAGTTACGAGCAATATCTCCTTTCTTTAATGGCAGCATCTAGCTGGATTGATTCGCTTATCGATATGTAGATGAGGGTATATGCTATATCGTTAAAAAGGATTCATAATTCGTAACATTGCGTTTGCGGTATATAGCAAAGCCGGGTATCCTATTCTAGGGTATAGTGTTATTCGGTAGCTTATTATCTGAGCTACATCTTATAGTTTGTTGGAGTACTGTTCGAGTGATTTCAATCTATCTTCAAGAGATTTCATTCTACTTTGAGTACTTTCCCAATTCTTCAATATACTCTGTGAAGAATCATCCAAACCTAATTGTAATCTTTCTAAAATACTTTGTAATTCTTTTATATCATTTAAATCTGATTTATCTTGTTGATTCATTTTTTTCAATGATTCAGCTATATTTGATGATTCTTCATGTAAATTATTTAAACTTTTTAATCTAATTAACAAAGGTTTGACTATAGGTAAATATTCATCTAATCTAGTCATCAAACCGAATAATTGAATCAAATTCTGATATTCTCCATTATTCAATGTCACCTCTGCATCCGTTTTTGAGCCTGATTTCCCATCAGAGGCATGACCACCACCACCGCCCTGATGTATAGCAGGTGATTTTTTCGATGCTGAAGCTGCTCTATCTAAATCAACCAATAATAACTTTATACGTCTTGAAATAGCATCTAATTGTCTTGGCTGTGTCAATAGTGTTAATAGATGTGAATGTTTCGTCAATGTCGGTATCAATGGTCCGTTCTATTTAATCCAAGTATACAGTTAGTGAACCCCCGCATTATCCTAATTATTCAAAACGAGGCACTATTCTAATTAGACTCACCGAATCTAAACCTTCTCCTATCGGACCTAACGTATTTTCCAGAATAGCTAGACGTTTATCGATTTCACCTAGACTGTTTTCCCCTTTCCCATCTTCTTCTCTAGATCCTTCATCCACATTGTTCGTTTCATTCTGTCGAGCATGAGAATCATCTAATCTCTTTAATCTCTCATTCCATTTCGAAGAGCCAAAATTCTGATTGTGACTAGGATCTTCAATAGGTAAACCATCAATATCTAAATTATCTAACCTGCTTTTCAGTCCATTTAATTCAGATATAAGATTTGTTGGTTGTTTAGGCGGTAAAACAGATTTCCTTTTTGTGCTTTCTCTTTCGATTGATTCCGAAGTTAGATTGGAGCTTGATGCTTGAGGTCGACTGGAAGATGATATCTCTGATTCTAATTCCGCTATTTCAGCTTTTAATCTTCTCAATTTACTTGTAGCAGATTCTCGAAATTGTGGTCTCGTATTCTGTCCCTCATCAACGTGGTCTTCATCGTCGTCCGATGATAGGGATGTTGATAATGTATATCTTGATAATGGTGGTAATCTCGGTCGAAATGGTAAATCTTTAGGATCTATCAGATAAATAGGACACGTCAGTCATCTTGTAGGTTGTGATTAAGCTAGATGTCTTTACTAAGCGAAACAATCAAACTTACCTCTTCTCCTAATTCCCCTTCCAAATACTTTTTTAACTTTCTTCCTTCCAGGTAATTCACTTGCATCTATATCATTTGAACTTGGTTTCTTAGGTTGTATATCATCTTCACCTAATCCGTTATCTGCCTGATCAATACTAACTATATTAGCTACTACAATTCACCGGTTCATCCAAACAAAACACAGCTTACCGGTCTTAATAATGTATCTGGTTCATCAGGTGTTTCGAATATATCTTGCGCTGTGTCCTATAATGTTAAAGAGAAATGTCAGCTGAAGCGTTGGGAGATATACACTTTTGGATGGACCTACTATATCTGGGAGTCCATGATATTTACCGCTCATGCTGACTTGTTGTTCTGTTAGGAAGAAGTAATGAGGATATATTGATGTATCATATTTGCTTTTGGGTTATATCAGATCAAGAACACCTTTTAGAAAGTAGTGGTGGTCATAGCTAGACGCGTCTTGAATCTTGGTGATGTTTCGGATTATTTGTTGACGTAACCCATTTAAGAGTTGACTGTATGGTGAAGGGGGAGTAAGGTGGAGGTGGTCCATGCATATATGCTTTCTATATCGCGACTGCTATCTGCTACAATATCACGACTGTTGTCTTCCTTGCCTTTCTCATCCTTCCTCAGCCTTCCTCTTTCACATTCAACTGACTTACCTCAGAGTGGCCTTTTTCAGAGTTCACTGATATTATGACACGTAGTGATTGAAGGATCACATGTGTCACAATGGAAAGTTATACGTGTAAGTCCCAAGCCAAACACATTTTGGCTTAGAGGCTGAAGTCAATTATCTATTTTCATAGTCAAGCTGAATAAGGTCATGTTACCTGAACCGAGGTTGATACCAGTAAACAGTAAAACCAAGACCAAGTGGAATACTCTGTAAGCTGCTGACACTCCTTCATCCCTCATGAATTGTACAGCTGACCTGAGTCTCTCGTAGGTCTAACGGGCTGACCTTAACGATACACACACGATCGATATATAGCGTAGAGATTCACTTGATACAGAACGGAGCCTTTCTCGTTTGTATCTCATTAATCTCCATTGCCAATTTTATGTGATATATACCGAAGTGATTCAGCTAATCTTCACACAGATCAAACAAATTTTCAACCCTCTTTCAACGTGCAACCCCGAGCCGTATAGACGAGTTACATATAGTGCACTAAGTGCAGCAGTAAGGTATGATTCCATCCAAACTCCTATGATTTCAGGCTTGAAGGTAAGCTCCCTTGATAACTGATCTTAGATATGTAGATATGTCAAGCTCACATGCATACTCCATATTACAGATGCAGGAAACCTTTCAGCTTAATTTCCTTACAAACGAAGATGTGAAAAGCTTTACCAAACTTTTAGATGGATTTTTCAGTCTGGTGGAATCTGCTCAAAAGACGAAAATACGTAATCAGCCTGGAGGTGAAGGGCAATCGCAAATCCCATTATCATCTCCGTCCAAAATGACCATAATCAACGATACACCTCAATCATCTCCCACCAAATCCAGCAAGAGCATAGCTTCATCACCGAGTAAACGTACGTCAAGCTCTCAGAAGCGCTCAGGATCCAATAGCCCTAAGAAGAAAGATAATCAGGAGGACTCGCAATCAACCACTGCAGTTCCTATCTCTACCACCCATAATAAACTGAAGAGAAGAAGTTCCGAAGTTCTGAGATTAGGTGGAGATATCACACCTTCACCACCTAAAGACGATGCGACTGAAAGACTGAAGAAAGCTCTTTTAGGTAATTTCAGACCTTCGCCTCCGATACCCGATCAGCAGCGGCACGAAAAAGAGACGACTCCTCCATCTCCCTCAAAAGCTTCTAATGATAATCCACTCGAGAGAGGAATCAGTAACAATATAGACCAGATAGATCATACCGCGGTAGAACCCGAGCTTCACAACACAAACCTTTCGCCTCAACTAGGTCGTAATCATCATTCGCCGCAAACTCAACCGCACAACATGAACAATACGCTACCGGAACAGAATAAAGAAACGGTAGTACAAGATATACCTATTCCGGAACTTCCAGCAATTGAGTTAGAGATGGAGAACCCTCAGCCGTTGATTGTATTTTCACCGTGTCTAGAAGCCGTACATCTGTCTCAAATTGGTACCGGAACTCAGCCTGATCAGCAAAACTCAGACTTGCATCAGGCTGTTGAAGATGAAGAAGAGCTGGAGCAATTGCTGGCTTCCAACAATCCCATTATGTTAACTAACAAGGAGGCTGAAGCTATGCGGATAAACCAATCGAAGAGGAAGTTCGATGAATTAGAGGAAGAATGGGAAGAGGAGAGTCAAGAAAGATCTCAGGTATGTCAAGTATAGCGGAGTTATTTGTGCATTTATAATTGACAGAAAGTATAGAGGAGATTTTGGTCAGATACCCCATTCACCACACCAGCCAGTAATGATGATGGTTATCCTAAACTGCCGTACGGAAGAGGTGTGTACGATCTCGCTTCTCCGGATCTAGAAAAACTGGTGGATGAAGTGATTATGGAGAAAGGATTTGAGATGTTGGTAAGTATAAGTACATCGTGGATGATAATGGGACTTGGTACTTGTATATGCCGCCAGTCAGGAATATCGCTAATAAGGCCTGTTTATAAAGGTCACAAAAATTGAGAGTATCGTCAAAAGCCGATTGGAGGTCGTAAGCAATCAGGAGACGAACTTTGTGTCTCCTCCTCAAGGTTTTCATCAACCACCCCATTTACCTGAATCCGGACTTACTTATCCCCATCACAGTCATCTTCTGTGGGGACAAAGTTATTACCATCACCAAAATCACATGCCGTTCATACCTGACCCTGATACTTACCGCCGACATCCTACAGAATACTCACATAATCCTTATCAACCTTTACACCTGATTCCGCAACAATCGGTTAATACGTATATGGAGCCTTCTGAATCTCAGGAGGAATACCTAACTGATCCAATGGAATCCGAGCCAATCAAGGATGATGATCTTGACTCCGTACAAAATCATAATAACTTACAAGATCATATAGACCGCTTACGATACTATACGCAATACCCTCAGCATACGCAAAATGGCAATACGTATCAATCAGGAAATCAGAATAACCATTCGCAGTCAATACATGATCAAAATATTACACAACCGGCGATTATCCCGGAAATCACACAATATGATCAAACGATACAGGAAATCGATGAAGTTGATACAGAAAGTTATAGGGAGCTTTATGGCACTGAGAACGAAAGACCTTTAAATAGTCTGGGAAATACTCAAAATCAACTCGATAGACATTCATACGATAACAGTAATATTCCAACTCACTCTCCTACTGATAAACTATTATATTCTCCTTATCGTGAAGGTAACAGTAATGAAGACGAAGAAGAAGAGGATATAGCTAATATCAGTAGAGAATTTGATAATGGTATTTTCGAGCCACCTGAAACTTTGACTGAAGAACCTGAATACAACTACGATTATGAAGATATTGAGTGGGAATACGAGCTTTAAACATTAGCTCAACAGGATATGTCTATTAGGATGTCATACGGATGTTTTTACATGATCTAATATCCTGTATGATGTAGCGCGTAAGGAATATATATGTACATACATGTAACTATAAGCTGTACTATACAACCTGTCTATGTATACATATGCGGTTTTAACCTGTTTTTATGAATGGCATTTTTAGTCGTAATGTCTGTTTTTTTCATTTCGATAAGGTGGTGAACGTGATCTTGATCTATGGCGTTGTTCCCCACTTCTATCACCTCTGCCTTTCTTTGGGGCATATCTTTGACTGGCTGAATCTTTATCTGATGAGCTCGATATCTCTCGATTCCGATTTCTGTCCTTTTCTCTGTCCCGATTCCACCTCCGTGGAGACTCGTCCTTGTCTTTGTCTTTATCCTTACTCCTCCTATCTCTTTCTCTTACCCTATCGTCCTTTCCACGTTTATCCTTATCATGAGTATCGGCATATCGATCTTTATCCTCATAACTCTTTCTTCGATCTCTATCTCTACTACGTTTATCATCTTTCACGCTTTGCTCTTTTTCATCTTTAGGTTTCCAAGTTAATTTAGCTTGACATTTAGGACATAATCTAACTTTAACTAAAGCTTGTTTCCTTTGATTATTTTCTAAATACACAAAAGGTAATTCAAAACTTTTCAGTTCTGGTATTATTGATTCTTCTTCTTCTTCTTCTTTGCCAGCATTGAAACCTTCATTTCTCCTTATACTGGATGAAAAACTTGAGAAAGCTTGATCTGGATCTTTAAATCTTAAATCTGAAGCATGAAATTCACTTTCCGCTGCGGAAGAAACAGTAGAAGAAGGATTATGATATTTGCATCTTAGTGAACCACATGTATTCTCACCTAAACCATTTATAACTTCGATTGCAGTTCTCCAACGTAATGCGAATTGTTTTGATTTATAATGTTTTAAATCTATCTATAATATAGCAGTGAAAATACAAATAACAAAATATCATTCAATAAATTGGTATTTCAATTAGATGATCGCATTCACAGAATAGGCACTATAAACTTACCAAAGCGAATTCCTTAAACAATTTACTTTCGTAAGCTCTAGCAACCCTTTCTTCCCAAGTTACATCTTTAGGTTCTTCATCTTCTCTTATAAATCTATGATTCTCCTTAACTATATCCCAATCTGATTTTTTAGATTTTTCTAAATTTGATAAAGCATCTTTATCATATCCATAATGTGAAGTGAAATTTGATTCTCTTTGAAATACTGAACCACCACCATATGAATTTGGTTTTAACCTTTTGACTAATGGTAAATCCGTAGTAGTAGTAGAAGTTGAAGATGAAGGTAGTGAAGATGAAGGTGGACCTGATATGAGTTGACCACCTGATGTTTTCCAACTCATTTCAGAACCCTTTTTGATATTATCTTTGAAGAGCTTCTGAAGATTCTAGTAATACTGACCATGGGCAAAATTAAGATGGACATGACCTTGAATGATCCTACACCACTTAATGTACGAGTACTTGCTTGAAGGCATAAACGATATCTAATCTCTTTAATTCAGTTCTCCATTTAACTTTCAATTGTTTGCCACCTGACCACGCGATTTTAGTTCCGCCCACGCGAAAGGAGATTTTTTCGACAATTTATTTTGAATTTTGTTACGGTGGAGTAAGTTTACAAAGTATCTTGAGTTTTGTTGTTGTTTTCATCATTTCTACAGGTAAATCATCCCATATATACTTACAACGGATATAGCAAAATAGACTTTAGACGAAATGGGTAGACTTAGAAGATCAAGGTGAGTAAGAACCGATAATCGTGTTTAAGTTCTCTTGATCAATGCTAACGTATAAATCCAAATCCATCTTTGTTGACCACTCTATGTTATACAATTTTTTTTTGATTCACTGTCAATGCAATCAACAATATACTATAATTATTCATATTATCAATTTATCACGTTATTTTGGTTTGGCAAATCAATAGAACTCATCACGCTAAAAGAGATGTTCATAGATTAGCTAGAACAAGAGTTAGAGTAAAAGATTTAGATCAAATTGAAATTGATTTAAGACCTGGAAATAGAGCAAAATTGGAAAGACAGGAAATCGATGAGGAAAAACCTGGATTAGGACAACATGTGAGTATTGATCATCTAAAATTATGACATTGGTCATAGAGATATGTATATGTGCATTTCGTTGAGATATCGAGCTAATAATACAATAACATCAATCGTTCAGTACTGCGTAGAATGTGCCAAATATTATGAAACTGATTTAGCTTTACGGAATCATACGAAATCTAAAGTACACAAGTGAGTTAACTTGATTGTATAGTATATCATCGAATTACAACCATTTATCTGTTCACAATCTTCAAAAACCCTCAATCGTATTTGACCCTTTCCGATATTCATGTATACTGATTTCACTCTTGAATAGACGTCGATTGAAGGAGCTACGAGATCCAGCATATACGTTGACAGAAGCTGAAAAAGCTGCTGGATTAGGTCAAGATAATAGACAAAGAGGTGTCGAAGAAGTTGTTAAGAGGTTTGAAGGGATGAGCAATGATACTGCTGATAAAGAGGAAGAGAAAAAGGCAGTTACCGCCTAAGTTAGGTTAGATGTGTTATTTAGAGTGATTGCCTTTTCGGTATGTTTATTTATTTGGTATATATGTTGTATATTAGACGTTATGTTATCTTAGATCAGCCTTTTTTCCGACGATTTGATCTCTTCTCCCAGACCGCTCTAGCGTGCTGTTTGCACAATTGACATGACATTGGTAACGATTTCTTCCCGTGATTTGCTAAAGGTAATCTTTCGAACAAGGATGCACTGAATCTTAACTCTTATAGCTGAATAAATTGTATACTGTTCGTTAAGCTTGATTGAGGAGTTTCCCATTCAATCAAAGAATACGATAAGGTACCATGTCATCTTAGACTTCACACTTTCATATGATCATCCGTATCATTGGAAGTATTCGTTCAAACGATTGATGATTATATTGCATATGATAATTCATTATCTTCACATTATGTAGAATCTATGGTTTCAATACTTTACTCTGTGATTGTGGTTGCAACACTTGACTTTGGGGTTTTGGAGTTATAAAAGGATAAATTTCTTCCTTCGTTGTTGTTGTTTTACCAGAATCACTATCACTTGTTATACCCATAACTTGATATTGACCACCCATACCTAAAGGATCAATTAATCTCTGTGCAGATTTCCTAATGTCTTCTTTACGATTTTCATTTGTAGCTGAATCAATCAATTTTTTCAAACGTGGTTGTAATCCTAAAGAAAGTAAAAATGATGATTGTGATATTGGTCCTAATGCTGATGAACCTATACAATGTCATGTATCAGATCAATATTTCAGCTTAGTGACGTATCATATTACATGCCACTATGATCAAATCAATCATGATCATGAGTTTTAACTTTAAAAAAAAAGAACTTACCTGTACTATCTAACGATTCTCTCAAATATGCAAAATCAACATTTGCTGTCAAATCTGCATTTCCAGGATCATCGAATATATCAACTATTTTATGGTTTTTGAATGCCTGAAATACGAAATACATGAAGATTAAGCATATTATAAATCTGTTTTTTAGCGCGATTTTGACTTACTCTGAATGATTGACCATAAGATCTATCACCTCCATAATCAACCACTACACCACATCCACCTGAAGCTGCACCTGCACCGCTGGCGGCGTTCTTACCTTTATTACCTAATAGTTCACCTATACGACGCATAATTTTGAATGAATCTTGAGCAACTTCAATCCTTGATCCTTTTGATAATTTAGCGAATCTTGGGGAAGTTGCAGGTAAGACTGTTGATAATGGCGTAGGTGAGGGTGATATTGATAATCGTAATCCGGATTTCGACGATTGGGTAGATAATCTATTTACGATGAGTAATGCAACCATACAGATTCATTCCATCAACTTTTATTAAGCTCTCAATAATGACGATTCTACTTACCCAGGGGTATATGCAGGATCGTTATCAACTTGAACTTCCCTCCAACCCATATCAGTCTTCTCAAATGTATTTATAGGCATAGCATCGAAAAATTCATGAGCAACAACGAATGTATATGTATCTTCCGCTAAACATGAAATCAAAGGCAAAGATCAGCTACAATACTTCATGGTGATCTGGGAAGTACAACTTATGAATGGATCTTTCTATATCGCATTACAATACTGAAAATGAAAGCGAAAGAAAGATGAACTAAGGTATTTCAACTCACTCTCAGGTACTTCATTAATACCAGTATACCAATTCAGATCGACATCTTTCCTATCTAACCTCTGTGATAACTTGGTACCTTGTACGTTTCTTAATGCTTCACTATTTTCTACTAGATGTATAGATTGTACAGCTTCGGATACACCCGGAAAACTGAACAAGGTCTTTTGTTTATCGATATTTTGTATAAAGTTAGCTTTTCTATAAAATGTGTTCAAAAGGAGGGGATATCCAGGACTCACACGTAGTATATCATCCATCAAAGTACCTCTACCAGGACCTAATTCAACCAATCTCACCTTTTTAGGTGAACCAGATTCCATCCATCTTGTAAGAAACCAAATAGCTACTAGCTAATAAAATGAATAGTTATTCCCATATTAGCTGCGTATTTATCCGGGTTTGATGTTAATAATTGATATCAAACTTACTTCACCAAATATCTGAGAAATCTCAGGAGAAGTTATAAAATCTCCTTTTTCACCGAAAACATCACCTTTTTGATAATATCCATAAGTCGGATGCGATAAACAGAATTGCATATACCTTGATATAGGTATTGGTCCCGTTGACTAGAGTTTGACATCAGCAATCAAAGACTGATTATAATCGAAGCGTTTGATCTGAGCCTACTTTGATGGTATCCCGTATAATCTTGGCTAATTCATTCTCTTTTACTGCGGGGACACTTGGGCTAGTAGTTGATGGGGAAGAATTTGGAAGAGTGGAGGTGGATTGATATCGACATGGTATTGTAGGGGAGTTTTTACGTATATAAGGTATATGCTGCCTTGTAAGTGATCTTATTGAGGCTCTCGACATCTTCTGTCAATTTGCTAAACTGTTCTACACGATCTCGATCAGTCATTGATACTAAAGGTAAAGTCAAAACCATAAATCAGTCGTTAAAAGCGTTCGATAGTACTAGTACAGAAATCCGGAAATAAAAGTTCAGATTCTTTCCAGCGGAAACCCGAAACTTTCGAAGACAAAAGCTCTAAGCCGTAAGTTGTCTACATCTACAAATTCACGTCTTCTTCTTGCTTGTAATCATACATCATACCGGTAGGCAAGATATACTAAGAATAACATTGCAATGATGGTTGTATGATTGATTCTAAAGACAGACGAATGACAGATTAGTGGAACACGGAGAGATGTTCTCAAACCTCGGCCTTCTATCATCATCTCGATGTCCGGATCCTTCTTGTGGTAGACCGAGATGTTTCTTTTCACATGCTGAAGCTTCTTCATCAAAATCAACTCTTCCACCAAAAAAGGATATACCCTCAACAATCAGACAGCCAGTGAAAAGGAAATCAGATATAGAAGAAGATGAAAGAATCAGGGGTATAGTCAAGCGTGTGACCAATAATGGTTCTATCGAAAAAGCTAGAAAATTGAGTGATACAGTGTCGAATGCAGGTGGAATGAGGAATGGAACTGCTAGACCAGCTGTCCAGACTGGAGGAGATGTGAGGCCTCAGGTGAGACTTCCCAATGCCGATGTAAATAACCATGTACTCACTTCGATGTTAATAGACAACCACTGATACCGCTTTAACGACTCAACCCTCTTCAAACACTTCAACTCTTTTCTCTCCTTCTTCTTCGGCTATAAACACTTCACGTGCACCAATATTACCAATCAAACTTGCTCCTTCACCTCATCCAAGAACAGATCGTCAGAAAGGATTGAATATACTCTATACACAATATTCAAAACTGTATTCGGAAATATTACATTTATCACCTGATTTAGCACATAAATCAGCATTTGACCAAGAATCAGAAACGGCAATATCATCGTCTAACGTGAGGATATATAAAACTGCTATACATCAAGCTGCAGTTTCAATTTCTCGTAGACCTATTCCAGATAATTTAGAACATCCTTCAATAGGTACAGTGAAAGAGTCTAGGGTAGCTACTGAAAAACATGAAAAGGAAAAAGCATCAAAATTATCAAGAAATAGAATTAAAAAATATCTTTTACCTTTGAAAGATTTTCACATATGGAGATATCCTAATCCTGAAAATCCAGAATTATATGATGAGAATTTAATTGAGATAAAACCGGACGGAGAAGGTGAAGAACATATATGTTCAAGATGTAAAATTTCATTTATAGTTTCATCTAAAAATATTGAAGAAAGAATTAAAAATGGTAAAGAATGTAAATTTCATTATGGTAAACCAATACCAGAAAGAATTGAAGGTAAAAGAAAATGGATTTATACTTGTTGTGGTAAAGAAAGAGGTGAATTAGGTTGCCAAGATGGTATACATGTTTTTAGTCATGAAGATAATGATTTAGAATTATCAAAGAGATTTCCATTCAAAAATGTAAATCAGTTAGTCGATAAAGAAGGTGGTTTAGGTAAATATAATAATGTTATTGCTATGGATTGCGAAATGATATGTAAGTCTTTGTTCCCGTATCGTGTCATCTATCTTCCAGTCTACAATACTGAATAACAAGATGGAATATTTATGGTTGACCTTGTTTATCTAAATTAATCAGTTACAACAGCTGGTATATCGCTAGGACGAGTGACCATAGTTGATGAAAATGGAGAAACTCTACTCGATGAGCTTGTTAGACAATCCGTACCGGTACTGTAAGTTTAAAATCGTGTATGCTATGTTTACGGCAGCGTCCTTGATGACTGATTCTTTGTTGGAATGGATTGTAGAGACGTTAATACTCGATTTTCAGGTATAACTATGGATCAGCTTGATAATGCTATAATGGATCTTTCAGCTGTAAGAGCAGCAGCGTGTATGTTTATAGGGCCAGAAACGATTATTGTTGGTCATGGGTGAGTCAAAAATTCATTAATCTATATTTCGAGATTAATGGAAAACCTGGTTCTCCGAGTAAATTAATAACAATATTGATAAATTCATTCTTTTGTGTCTTAGTTTGGAGAACGATTTAAGAGCACTGAAATTATTACATGATAAGATAATTGATACAGCTGTCGTATTCCCACATGATAAAGGACCACCTTATAGACGCGCTCTAAGGGATATAGTAAAAGAGAAATTAGGTTATTTCATTCAAGATCGTACTTCAGATTTAGGTCATTCTTCAGCTGTTGATGCGAAAAGTACATTGGAAGTTTTGAAGTGGAAAGTAAGAGATGATATTGAATAAACAGCTAGCTGTCAACGATTGACGTTATTGATGATACTTTCAGGTGCACTATGAAATTGCACAACAGGATACGAGGGGCTGTCTAGAATTTGTCATTGTAAACAATATTACATATATTTGCTATATTATATCGACTCTCACTGTCGATATGTACTCTACTATGCGGGAGCCGACAGTTGCATGCATTTCATTGCGCAAATGCTATCTCACGTTGAGCAGCAAAAGGAAAGTGGCAAAAGGCAATGCTCTTCGTACTAGGGGGGACGCATACTCCATTCACGGTAAAGTACGACTTGTTTCAGTGTTGAGGGTTGTTTCAGTACTAAGCATCATATCTTACCCTGCATTTCAATTTGAATTGTATTTTATTGCTTCTGTTATCATTTGTTTTCTACGTATTTTCCGATCATCTCGACTAAGAGTCTGAACACCATGCCAGCCGTACTATCACAAAGGGCAACAAGACATCTCCAGTGGGCTCAAGAGGAGTACGATCGTCTTTGCGTGAGTAAGGTCAGACACGTGGGTGGCGATTATCACTGATATAAAAACAACTCAGCCGGTCAATCGACTGCATACACTCAATGCAATTCGATGCATAGCTATCGTTTGTTTTCATCTCGAAAAGTAGTAAGTGACAATAATTCCAGGACCTGTATATCGATTTGACCGGTGATTTGGCTGTACTATATTTAGCTTGGGTCGGAAACGTCGTGGCCTGACCGGGAATGAAAAACCATTCAATTATGACCAATGGCGTTCCGAAGCAACAATTTGGGCTGAGATTGTTTTCCGCAGAGTAAGTCCCTTTTTGTCGTATATCATCCTAGCAATATCATTTTCCCATTTATGCTATTGTACAGTATGGCTAATTAAATCGCATGTTATGTAGTTGACCGCGAGAGCTACTTGGGAGTTGGAGGAAGGCGCACAAGGCAAAGGGTCGGATCCCTCAATTGATTTATCAATGTCTACCATCAAGGATAAGAACGATCATGTCTTTGTAATAAGAGAACATCCAGAGACACGTTATCTACGAAATGACGTTCGATATGATCCATTATTAAAAATAGCCCCAAAACAACGCAAATTGATGGATAGTCATGTAGATCTATTTTTAAAATACTATTACACAGAAGATTTGGATCTTGAGCATCCGCCATCTGCTGAAAATAGTGATGAAGATTATAAGAAACCTCGTAATAGAAAAAAAAATCAAAAGGAAAAAGAAAGAGAAACTGTGAATGCAATGAAAAAACTTCATATGTAAGTTATTGTTATTACTCACTTCATACCTTACTGTTTCAATCTGAACCCAAAGAACAAGTATGCTAATTGGACTACTCAATTACAGACGTGATAATTGATTTGTACCAGTAAACGAAGGATTCCGTGCAAAAGCGAAAGAAAATGAATATACATTGTGAATAATATACTGTATCAATTAATGATATTAGAGAATGAAAAGATGTGAAAATGTAAAAAGCTAAAAAAATGGAAATTAACTATACTTGTTACTGCTCTTCTATCAAAATATGTAAATTGTAATAACATCTCTCTGAGTCTTATACGTGTCTATACGATATTCCATACCTCATATTGTAAAATAATCCCAACAAACAGATTGTAAATGCATGTATATCTGGCTGACATCGGGGGCAAACAACGATAACGATACTATATGATGACGAGGAGAGCTAATAAGCAAACCATTAAAAATTTGTATTTATACACTTAAATAGTACACTGGTTTGTTGCCGGTGCGCTTGGTCCACATTGCCTGTGACGATGTCCTTTGGTCGGAATTGATGTGAACGTTTCCCATTCCCATCAATGACGATATTTCTTATACATTTGACTTTGTTTTATCTTCTGTTTTCTTCTTCACTTCCTCACAGAATTTTAAAATCGGATACCTCGTCCAATGGCTCTCCAATGGCTTATATAACTCAACAAATTTGCGATTACGCAAATTGTAGTGTTTCAGTTGTGTGTTCTGCCACTACAGTCTGCTGGGTGTGCAACGAAGTTCGATGTCCAGCTCATCGGGAACGACCTCTCCACTCCTGTGGTACCGTTGAAGATATAGTAAGTTCTGTTTAAAGAGTAGGTTGGAAAGAGATAGATATTTTGGTAATACCTGGTCACTAGATGTCTGAAGGAATGGATAGTCGCTTCTTGAAACAACGCGCGAAAGAAAGTAAATTGATTCGGGTGAGTCCACCTAGAAGCGAAAGCTCTCCTGCTTATAGCGCTGAGCATGTAACGTAGTTTGCTCAATTACTTGATAAGATTGGTGCAATACAATCTCAAATTATCAGTGCAGCTGAAGCGATCCGATCAGGTCATACTTGTATCATCGAATTACCAAGCAGTGCAAAGAACATGGTCAAGAACAAGAACATGTATAATGGTATGAACATTCATTTCCCTATAATATTCGACGACGGCCTTAAGTGGCTTTTAAGGGTTCGACAATGTCATAATGGTCAACCACCCTTAGAGATACAACAATTCATTACTAGAGTGAAGTTACAAGTTTGGAATTACTGAGAAAAGGTGGAATACCAGTTCCCCAGGGCTGGCGGCTCGTGCAAGTTCCAATCACTGGTGAAACAGGTATGTCGGAGTATTTTCTGTTCCCGTAGGCCACTAGTATGTTTACAACACTGATAGTCAAGCTATCACATAGCTCTTAGCTGTTTCTTCTATGAATTTTTGGAGGGTATACCCATTAGCTTACCAAGAAGAGGTACCGACGCTCTATGGAGCCCTGGAGAGCAAATCCGAAAATCAATCTATCAATATGCTAAGATCCAGATTGATATCTCCAATAACCCCATCAAAAGTAAATTAATCGGCTGTCCGATACGCTCTCCTTACGACTCCAGCAAGATAGAGATTGGTCCTTTGGCAAACTGCCATTCAATGAACCAGATCGACTCACCTTACTTCCAGATATCGTTCCGAAACAACCAAGAACGATATCTTGCTCATGTTGATTTAGCTTTGTATCACATCGCTCATGGTCATCTATGTCAGAAAGACACTTTGGACGGTTATCTTCATCATCTTCAGCTCAGAATGTGTATCCAAAATTGTCACTTCCTACTCGCAGAACCGGAAGAAGTATATATCAAGCATGCAGATGATAAAGGGGATCATCTCATGGGTGATCAAGAAGGGAATATAACTGGAGTACTCGATTAGGAGTGGTAAGCCAATGCCTTGGTCGAGTCGTTTTATTCTTTTCAGACGTTCAGTGTAGCTGATTAGACTTTTCTGTAATGCGTAGGGCATATGTAACAACGAAAGAAGAAGCATTTTCAGCACCTGTGTTCTGTTTTCATAATACAAAATATTTCGGTGGAAACAATGATCTATTACCTGCTGAACAAATTTTGATAGAAGCATATGAAAGTTATAATCGATCGGATTTAGCAAATTGCGTTAGAAATGGTAAAATATATCAACGCTTAACTCATATTGGGATTTTCGACAAAATGGTATGGAGTCAATCTTCTGTAGTGAGACTTTTCAGCGAAACGAATTTACCACATAACTTCAAACCTCCACCGAGAATTAATCGAGAATGGAGATTCTATATAATGGATAGAAATAAGGAAGAGGAAGGTTTGAAGAAGGTTCTCCGCCAGATAGGTTGGAATGAGGAGTTCGAGCGGGAAGAACTTAGAAAGGAGAAAGAAGCTTTGAGAGCTAAAACTAGAGCTTTATATGCGAGTGGAAAATGGGCAGATTCGAGTGACGAAGATTAGTCCAAACCGAATGTTGTGTTATACAAGAAGTGAAGTAGAACAATCCCTTCTTCTGAACGATGGGTATGGATAATATGGTTGCGAACATTTCTCTTTTTGTATATTCTTGGCTGGTTTTTGACACAGCAGAAAGCCTAACATTTGAACGGATTTTGCTGAATTTATGGATTATTACGAGGCAGCTTTGCGGAAAAGTTTGCAAGGATCTGTTTGAGGAGTGTACCGGTGATGATGGCGAGGTGAACCAGAACTTGAAAAAAGGGCGTACTTATTATATCGAAAAATTTAAACGGTTATTTAACTTTTCTAGTGATCTTGGATTCTGCGTGTAATCATTGCCCGAAAGATATGTTGGAAAGCGTCGTTAGGATAAGCTAGTCATGTTAATACACCGAGTTGAGATTTAGTATGCATGCATGAAAGGCTATTCAGCCTCGCTTCCTACGTAAACTACTCATTAAATACAACTCCAGATATATTGAGTATATATTTGTTTAAGTCAAATTTTTCTTGCAGTATTGTTATCCGTACCATCATTGGGAATGGCGACTATATAGGTATGTCTAAAGCTGTGTATTGCAAATCCGAAGATTCAGTGTATGCGGGTGCATGATTGATTATAGTAGGGAAGCTAGGATAGCAATGTTTATCCGATGAACCTGAAATTTGAGCTATGTATAGCATACTATGATATACCAAAAATCAGTATTTATAACCATAAAAGGCAAACATCAGATGGAAGCGACTTACTTTAGGTTGCATCCCTTCAGTCTGCTCGGTAGCTTTCAACATGAACATTTCGTGAAATTTCCTTGGCATATCCCTAATAGCGTCTTTCCCGTTGGACGAATTTCTATTATCTGGTGCTGAAGATGGTGGTGCTAAAACTGTAGGGCCGTGTAACACTGAGCCTGTAACATTTATGATTAATGATGGTGGTGTATTTGGTTCGGCTATTTTAGCGTTATATAAGTTAGCATATAGTATACCTCAAATGATAACGAAGGAATTTTTTTCGAGCAGAAATAAGCATATCACTGACCTGATACAGGATGACAATCCAATGTCTGTAAATCATGTCTACTTAATGGTATACCTTTCAGGAATTCTGACAATTGTGCTCTGTCGGATGAGACTGTATTACCATTCCATATTATCTTCGAGTTTGGTAAGTACATAAGTGGTATTTCCTGAAGAATTGGAGGAAATTAGCATTTCTCCCTCCATCTGACTAACACAAAAAATACATTGGTTCGGTTTTGATCATTTCAAGAAAATTATCTATCAAAGGATGAATCATGGACCGTCATGGGATTAGCGGTATGTTTACTCACAGAATCTCTCCTAGTAGGTTCATCATAGGCTTCATAGTATATTTGACAGAATGCTATAGCACCATGAGAAGCTGCATCGATAGCAGCTGCTCCCCAAGGTTGAGGTCTGTTAAGGTTGAAAGAAAGGAAGAACGAAGGTAAGCTATCAGAGAATGACCGGTACATAAACTACGATGGGATAGCTTACATAGGTTGAGCAGGTATAACGGATGATTGTGATTGTTGTTGAATAGCTGAAGTTGCCATTATAAATGGGTGTTACTGTTACGCTATAATGATAAAAGCAAATGAGAAATGTCGAGATGACTTTAGATGGTAGTGTGATTGTAGGGATACCGTAAGTGCCTTGAAGGTATTTGGGTGGCAAATTTATGAGTTGAATAGTGATTTACTTCCACGTCATCACTTTATCATACCTCCACTATTTTGCGATTAAGATGGGATCAACAAAAGACTATGGTAGATGGTAATGTCATCAAGCTGGGTCAGCTCTTCTTAGAAGGTCATTGATAATATTAACGATGTAGTATCAATATACTTGTAGGAAATTTGATCTGAACAAATTACTCTCGCTAAATTATTAACATGCCTCCAACACCTCGTACAGCTAAAGTACCCAAACAGGCATCATCTCGCCCTCTCACACCTCTTCTCCTCCTCTCCTTCGTCTTACCATTATTAGCTCTCGCATTTCCTTATTTGTCTTCCACACCTATACTGAAAAATGAGTATCAGCTTCATCATCTAACTTCAGATCAGCATATCATCGGAGAACCAAAAGCATTGATACTTACAGCTCATCCAGATGACGAAGTAATGTTCTTTTCGCCTACCATACTTTCGCTAGTTCAAGATGGATGGGATGTCCGGGGGTTGTGTTTATCTACAGGTCAGTTACATAAATGATTTGTATTGATTATAAGCTATAAAGCTTATATCTTCAGTCCTTCAGGTAATTCATCTGGATCAGGTGATATACGCTCAGAAGAATTATATGGTAGTTACGAAGCTTTAGGGGTAAATAGAGATGAAGTGAAGGTATTGAATGATCCGTGAGTTTTGATTATATCGCCGGTTTATAATCTTGGCAGAACAGTCTGACACTTGGTGTCATCTGTTTTTAGTGGATTGCAAGATTCGATGACAGCTCAATGGGACACACGCTTGATAGCGGATATAGTCGAAGATTATATAAAAGAGAATCCAATCGATTTGGTATGTGAACTAAATCAAGGGAATCCTAACCTCCCTCCTAACCTCCCTTAAGATTCTCTATAAACACATCAGGTACATGCTGATAGTCAACTAAAACAGATAATCACATTCGATGAAATTGGGATAACTCAACATCCAAACCATATAGCCATCTCAAAATCTCTATCTTTACTTGATAAACCACCTAAGATAGTACATCTGAAATCACCTGCGACTTTACCTAAATTTACTGGACCATTTTATCCGATATATCTTCAAATGCAATTTGTATTCTCCCATTTAATCAATTACGAGGATAATCGCAAGACTCCTAATGAGAATGGTGATCAAAAGCTCAGTAAATTCGTTATGATCTCCTCACCTGTACAGTGGTATCAAAGTATACAAGCTATGATGTATCATCAATCTCAATTAGTTTGGTTCAGATGGTTGTATCTTATTGCTTCTAGATTGATGTGGGTAAATGAGTTAATAGTCGTAGAAGAGTAGACCGATACCCATGGATAGAATGCATATTGCTGGAACAGAGTGAGAAAAGTATACAACGAAAAGGGACAGAGAGATATTTACAGCTTACTCACCAGCTGCCTGCACTCGTATTACGATGTGGTATCGATTCATTCTCAGTTGTTGAGGGGTTAGTTATTCGCGGTTAAGAGAATGATGTCCTTCAAATATCGATTATTGCAGCCTTACTCACCAATGGAAAGCTGAGCCAAATCCATCTCGATACAGAGAATAGATGATATCTATTGCAGCTGTTCAGGATTAAAATGACCCTCTGTGGTATTCTCCTATGTTGGAGGGAAAAGGATTGCATAATGAAAGTCGAAATGAAGGAGTGATATCTTCCAATCTAAGCTTACAGATTTTCCGACAGATACATAGTCGACCTTCTTGCACCCCATCTAACAATCATCCGGTATCGAGTTATTCTTCACATAAATCGCGTAGGGGTTAAACAAACGTAATCATATCTTTTAATGCATTCACTTCAAAAGGAACATACCTCCGCTACATCTGTGTTTTTGTTCTCCCTGATTCTCCATTCCACATACCAAAAGGTTATACCATCATTGAGCCAGTAGGTAAACCGATCTTGTAAGCTTCACTTTCAAAAATGAGTAATTTCCATAATTGGACCACGAAAGATTCGGCATCCTCAGCCAAAATCTATTCAGGCAGATTCAAATTCTCAGCAATGATTCAAGATAAATTGTAATTGCAAAGAGGACTTACAGGTTCTAAACCATCAATCAAATCTTCTGATCCTTTCTTATCTTTAAGCTGTTCTAAAACAAATTCAACTAAATCTTGATCTAATTCACCTAAGAAATCATTAATTTTACTGTCAATGAAAGGTTTGATTTTGTTTTGTATAGTCGATTGATCTATAGCAGCCCAATCAATTGATGATCTGAAAATATCTCTTTTACGTTCAGGTAAAGATTTTTTGATCTCTAATAATTTAGCATTTCTTTTAGCTATTCTTTCAGCTTCTGTACCTGTCGTAAGACCAGTATCTATTTTGCTAGCAATATCATTATCAGAGTCTAATTTGATCAAAGTTCTCTTTTGTTTTCTTTCATTTTCTTCTTCATCGTCACCGGCTAATATAACAGGTTTATGTGGTATAGTAGGTTTCTTTTCTTCTTTTGGTTTAACATCAACTGGTGTAGGTTGTATGTTGAGATTTAGTTTGATAGGCGCAGCATCTTCAGTCAATAAGCCTTTAGCTTTTTGCTCAATTTCTAATTCTGCTAATTCTGCCATTTGTTTCTTTAAGAATTCTTCAGATTCTTTTTCTAATGCTTGTAATTCATCTTCTTCTTGTTGTCTATCACGTACATCATCTTGGTATTCTTGTTGTCTGATACGTTGTCTTCTTGCACGCCATGTTGCTCTATGAGTCATCGTAAGTGACTATTAGCTATAAACTAAGATGTTTCCGATTGGTAGCTGAAACTTACCTGTCTGAATAGAATAGTTCTCTACCTTGTTCTATAATTTCATCATCATCCCAGTTCTCATACTGGTCTTCTAACCTTCGTCTATTCCTCTCTATCAAGTCATCATGAGCCTTTCTTTGAGCAAGTTCTCTGTTCAAGGCATCTATTCGAATTCGTTCTCTATGTTCTACCCTTCTTTCAGCCTGCAGGTAAAATTGTTTGTCAATTCAATCGCCCAGCCGACGGGTGAGTGCTCCATCGTCCCTTTTGACGGACTATAAGATCTGCAAAAGGGCACAGTTCGAAAGTGGATATTTCACTCACATCTCTCAAGGCGATATCCTTTTCTCTCTGCCTTCTTTGTCTTCTCAAATCTTCTTCTTCCTCATCAGTTCTACCGGAATCTAATTTCCCTTCAGCGGATTGAGCAGCAACGAAGCCGACAGGTTTATCATAACCTTGTGGATCTCTTGCTAAAGGAGTTCTACTTGGTCCTGCATTCGAAGAAGAAGAAGATGGAGATTGATGATGATGATGATGGTGGGTTTGCAAAGGAGAATTAGCAGCTTGTTGTTTTTGTTGTTGTGCTAAACCTCTTGTATTTCCATAACCATAATTTTGATTTATATTCACATTAGGTGAATTTCTTTGTTGATGTTGTTGTAAGAATCTGAATCTTTCTTTTTCATCTTCAATATGTTTTTTCTCTTTTTCTCTTTTCGCAGCAGCAACTCTGAATCCAGCAATTTGATCTAATACTGCAACTCTTTGATTTTCAGGTAAATCGCCTTCTTGTAAATCTCTTAGATGTTCAGGTACAATAACTTGTAAAGGTGAATCACCTCCCCCGTTAGACTTTTTGGTTGTTCCATCAGCTTGTTCGGCATTTGGATTTATCAATAATGTTATGATTTGTTGGATAGATTTTCTCGTTGCAGCGTCTGCTTCTTCGTCGTTCTGATCGCCACAAGTACAAGGTAAAACGTATCAGTTTGCTAGATTCCATATTATCTCAACGAAATAACGATGGTAAACAGTAAGAAAGACTTAATTGGACAATGAATAATAAAGTACTTACATCAGATCTACCTAAAGTTGATTCGAATTCCTCCAAGAATTCCTGAGTTTTCTGATCTGCTTTAACTACTAAAGCTTTCTTCTTACCATCTCTTCTACCTTCGGGTGTAAGATCAGGTAGTTCAACACCATTGAGACATCTTATACACCTCAATACGACTTCAGGGTTTTCGTATGCTGCAAATCCAAATGCTTGTGGTTTACCTGATGCTCCTGATACTCTTTTCAATTCATGTAAAGGTCCACAAGCCTAATATCAAGATATAATACTATTCATCAGTTTCTTATCTCATACACTGTGTGAGAGAATTATATGAACAGTAAAAGGAAACACGACGATTATCTTAATAACTCACATTAAGCAAATCTTTTAATGTATTATCATCAATTCCAGGTGCTATACTACCAACGAAAACACTTGTAGTTTTAATATCTTTTACGAAACCTGGTGGACCATTTGATGGACCTCCTACTACTGCTCCAGGACTCGGTTGGAACCTTGGAGGTTGAGGTAAACCAGCAGGTAAAGGAGGTAAACCCAATCCAGGATGTCCCCCTTGACCTGATGGGCCTGATGGAGGTGGTCTAAAACCTTGATTTGGTGAGAATTGATTATTGTTAAGGTTGTTGTTAATGAAAGATGGACCTGTGGGTGGTGCTGGTCTGAATCCACCTGGACCAGTAGGTATAGGTGAATTGAATCCTTGATCTGGTCCCTGAGGTGAAGAAGAAGATATAGGTAAAGTTGGTGGAGGAGGTCTAGAACCAGGTGCGAAATTTGGTGGGAAAGGTGGTGGTACAAATTGCATTCCAGGTGGTGGTGGTCTGAATGGCGGAAATTGTCCTCCACTAGGTGGTGGCCTGTTGGGTGGGAATGGAGGTAGACCATTACCTGCAGGAGGTCGATTAGGTGGAAAAGGAGCTATGTAAAAGAAAATGGGATTAGTATTTTGAGGATATTTCACCAAAGAAGATAGCCAAAAGAGACCTCAATTCTTGATTCGCAGGGAAATCACTCACGTTGACCGTTGTACATCTTGAAGTACGAGTGTCTGATATCTCAGTGAACGCTCCAAGCAGGTTTGTAGTGATGAAAAGATCTATAAAGGTCAAGTAAATAGATAGATGGCCTGGAAAAACATCTTTCTACCTTGAAGTTCAACGAACGAGGCTAAGAAGGAAGAAAAAGGCTACCACGTGGTTTGGCCTAGGTATCATATTATCTTCACGAATTTTTATCGTTACAAAAATAAGAGGTTTTCAGTATTTGTCGGTCAATCAAGCATGCATATAACGCCTCAAACAGTGTGGAAAGTATGACCACACGACAGACAGACAGTGGTGATACAATGCATTTATTCTTTGTAAAAGCGAAACCCTCTGTATTTATTTCTTGATCACTTGATGGAGATTGAATGATTGACTAAAACCGAGAAATTAAAATGGAAAACAAAAAATGAAAATGAGGAAATAGGGGTATATGTAGTAAGAGAGAAAGGGGAAAAAAAAATTGTATGTAAATTGCGGTTTATATAGTTTATACAATTGTAGAAAAGTAGCTTTCAAATCAATCTTATTAACCAAACATACATAACATACAAGAGTTATATTCTTTATAAACAACGTTATCTAATCTAATAAATATATATCTTTCGAAATTTTCTCTCAAATTTTAAAGTTTTAATGGATTTTCAGAAGTATCCATTAAACCTTCAACTTTTACTGCACCACTAGGTTCATCACCTTGAGGATCAGATTTTAATTGATCATATTGTTTATCTTGATTTTTACCATTACTTGGTAAAGAAGACCTTTGTAATGCTTGAGGAGTTGGTACAGTTGGTGAACCGATTGAAGAGAAAGAAGGTGGAATAGGGGAAGGTGGTGAATTTGATGTATTGATTGATTTTGCTGCTGATGTTTTTTGTGTTGATGATCCAGATCCGGAAGCTGGTGTTGATCCCCCAGCTGTCGTAGTTGAATCGGAATCGTCGCCTGAATCCATGGCTGAGTCACCATCTTCGTCTAATAATTCGACTGAACCTTTCTTAGATTCAGCATTTAATGCAGCTTCAGCTTTTTCATCGTCCTGTGAGGGGTAGATAAACATGTTGGTATCAACAAGAAGGGAAACGGATGATGGTATGCCGCTACTCACGATGTCATCAGTAACATTCTTTGGTTTTGTCTTTCCTTCTATTCCTTTATCATCGATCAACCCAGTATCAGGCTTATCCGCGTTGATGTCTACGTTCTTTCCTTCATCGCCAATAATCTGGATTTGATCATCCTCATCGTCATCACTGTCGTAGGCTGGTCTGAATGTGATGCCTGAAGCACCTAATATAGAAGCTATGTTGGCTAAACCACCTGCACCAGCTACTCTAAAACCGGAACTAGATAGGGCATTCCCTTGTCCTGAACTAGCTTGACTCTGGCCAAAGATATCTGGTACTGATGCTGGAGTATCGTAACCGACTAAAAAGAGATAATAAGTTAGTCTAGCTGGCCAGAACGAAAAGACACATCTTACAACTAACCTTTGTTGTCAACTCTTTCCTTTACCCATGCTTGCCACTCTTCAGGTGTTCGACCATTCAACAAAGCGACAATAACAACAGTCATATTATCACAACCAATACCACCAGTTTCTGAATCGGTTGCGAGACATTTGACCATCATATCTTCAGCGATTTTACCAAGTTCATCTCCATTTGCGATGGCTCGTCTAGTGAAATCGACTACTTGTTGAGATGAAAGGCAATCCCAAATACCTATGAGATAGATCATTTAGTTGGGAGACTATGAAATGTAGAGATAGCGTTGTAACTTACCATCACATGCCAATACCAAGAATTCTTCCTCTCCATCGATCTTGTGGGTTATTATCTCTGGATCAGCGGTAACGATTTGTTTTTCAGGTGCCAGGGAATAGTTTTGCTTGAACTCGAAATCACCAATAGCTCGAGATAAAGCGAGATTACCTGTCCACCAGCATTAGTATACAATTATCTAAAAGAGGGGTTTGGTAACTTACCGTTAACTCTACCAAATTCTACGAACCCACCGGCAGAAGTGATACGAGCGGTTTCCTCTGCAATTAGAAACAATCAGCTATTGCGCAAAAAAATTGAAGACGGCCAAGTCAACTCACCTTTGTTGGTAGGTTTGTGATCGTAAGACATAGCCTTTGCTTCACCTTTGTAACCTAATACTGATCTAGAATCACCGGAATTGGCCTTTTAGAGAAAGAAAGTAGATTAGTCTGGCGGCAGTGTCACCGAAATGTGATAAATGGTTTATGGCAACTTACAACAATGATTCTACCGTCTTTCGTTATAAGACCAACGACAGCTGTGCAACCAGAAGGATCATTAAAGAAATTTGGATCTGCTCGTAAATCTTCATCGGTTTTGAGGAAAGTTTGCTTTAAAGCAGCTTCGAAATCACCATTTTCTGCAAGAGTCAGTTTAGACAAATATCAGCGATCCATTTCCTAAACATCCAAGGTATATCTATCAGGTGACACGCCACGATCATTACTTACTATAACTCTCTAGACCAGCTAATCTAGTATGTAAAGTTGTACCTGTATATTTAGCTACAGATGAACCACCATGACCATCAAATACACCGAATAAAGCGTGTTCATTTTCCTCTTCATCCTCATTATCATTTGTCACTGTTGAACCAGCAGGTTGTTGTGGAATACCAGGTGAAGGTGTGATTGTTTTGGAAGGATCATTTGGTGGTAAGTATAAATGTACGGTATGAGCATCTTCCATACCTATCAAGTACAATTAGATATCTATCAGCATTGTTTTTCTCTAATCATATGCATCTGAGGAATACTATCTAATCCTGTTCGAAGCAAATAGCCGAAAACAGACAGAATAACTCACTAATACGCCATCCTTGCATATCAGACAACCCAACCCAAAACTTCTTATCCCTAATGACCGAAGTCGTGTGTTTTTCAGTAACTATATATTGAAATCCGTATTATCCCACAAAGTTCAATTGTAACGAGCAAACATGTGTCAAGGTGTGATGATCAGAAGTGATGTAGGGTGGCGTGATGATGTATTTTATCGAAGTCGTGTGAGCAAGGGAACAAAGGATAAAAAAGGTAATGGTAAGATGGCAAATCAGTAGGGAACAATCAGCATTTCTTCACTTGAGCTTGACTTGACAGGGAGGTACTGACCTGGCTCTGAGAGTGTTTGACCCTACATCGTTGAGAGTCCAAGAGTAACAGGTGACATCGCATACATATCGGTTGGTCGGCGTAGTTGAAGAGGGAGGGAAGAGGACAGCAATTCATTTTCGATAAATCAGCATTTTCTTCCAGCAATTCGACGCGTCATTCAACAAGCCATTCCCTATCTATACCATTTCTTTCTATCTGACTTGTTCTCTCGTACTTGATCTGCGATATGCTTGAATGACTTACCATTATAAATGATGTTGATGAGATATGAAATATAATCAGATAAGATGTAGAAAAGAGATTGAAATGAAGATAAAGCCAAGTATCCGGGTAACTATGATGTTATTATTACTGTACTACTGTGTTGGAAAAGTGGTGTCGGTTTAACAGAGGCGGAGTTTCGCACACAATCCAATTCAACTAGTGATATGTCGTAATTATACTTTGTCGAGGTACCAAAAGATTACTTAGAATATGAATTCGTGTATATATCTTCGAAATAGTCGATACCGATGAAATTGATTCAAAGATGCGTTGAGATAGTTGAAAGTGTGTACGATGTAGAAGGAATCACAAAATGAAAACCCCAGGACTGATAGTATATTGCAAAAAAAGGTAATAATCGGCCGGAACGGTTAGGTTAGTTACAGCTTTGATTACGATTCTTATTACAACCCCATTGACTCCTTTCGCTCTTCGCTCATAATATGCATACCAGTTCCCTTCTTGTCATTTCAGACATGCATACAGCGATCACTGGATCATATAGTCAGTTGTACTACACCCATACTGATGTTGCCACCATGCATACATCAATAGAAATGCTTCTTTTTGAAGATGGAAAGAAGAAAAAGAGGTTTTTTTTTCACGTCGAAACGATGACGATACCGGTTAAGATATTCAGGGTTTGTTTTATAGTCTCGAGTCCAATAAACAAAAGAGATGATACCACGTGAAAACTTAACAGCAGGGATCTACATTGCATCACAACTTTAAGCCGGACCGCTAATAGCAGACAGAGATAAGGAAATGACACCAAAATCATCGATACATCATCTTTCTCAGAATCTTATATAGCTATAGCTACAAAAATACAATAGGTGAACGCGTATTTAACCAAAGATCAATCCTGCGGTAGTATTACACGACTTCATCAGCTGCGATACTTCACTGAATACAAATGCATAAGAGCAAAATCTCGATAACTTACCAAAGGTCAAACCGTTACCTAAATTTTTGAGTAATCCAGAAACACCGGATACAAGACCTCTCAATACCTCAATCACACCTGAAAGTACAAGTTGAAGACCGACTAAAAGGGTATTGAGACCAGTATCAATCTCGACAATGAGTGAACCCTAATGGCAATAGGATAAAATCTGACATTAGTATCGTAATCTATGATAGAGAATATGAGATAGAAATCGGTCGTGAAGATGGACTGATTGTCAATGACACAAGTGAACTTACAATCAAAGGCATTTTCTTCAAATCATCTTTGATATTCATAACAGCTTCAACAATATCTTTAATCACATCAGCTAAAACATTTCCAACTTTATCTAAATCATTTCCACCATCTTTTCCTTGTGATTCTAATGGTAATCCAACTTGTTTAGTTAATTCTGATAAATTATGTTTGACTCCAGCAGTTGGGAATTGTGCATTAGCTTTGGCTATACTGTTTCTAATTGTTGATAATGCTTCTGATGCATCGTCGTATGATACGTCTGGATTTCGAAGTGTCTCAATTGGTTTAGCCTATCACAAAGAGGATTTCGAGTTAACACCATCAAGGAGGAGGGACGTTGAAAGTTGAACTTTGGATGATCGAACATCGAGGCTTAAAGACGCCCTACGAGACTTACAATTTGCTCTTTGAGCTTTTGTGAAACGTCTAAAGCTGAATCTTTTGGGTCCATATTGGTTGGTTTTATCGAGTATTACTAATAGCTGGTTACAAAAAGTTATCAGTACTCACTTTACTTGATCGTCTGATTGACGGAAGGCAACCATCGATTCATATATACATATTTAGATGTATTCAGCCAATTCAGAGTTGCCAAAGAACAGTATACTTTCAGGTGGAGCTGGAAAGACAAAGGATCTTCGTCATTTTACATCACAAAGAACTACTATGCATGACGACAGTAATGATGTCGGAATGAGCATGAACAACGAGAAGGAAGGATGCATAATGTCTTTCAAGTTGAGGACCAACGTCATAGAATATGCCTGAAACCACCTTTACATCAAATCCTAAAGATTACATTCAGTCTCGGAGACATAATGTCTACTTTCACACGCACAGGCCCAATACGATGTTATTGTGTTTGCCTGTTCCTGTTCAAGGATGCGTGTTGATGATACGTCAAGATTGTCCGTTTCACAATCGAGGGGCAAGGAATCGATATTACTGAAACCAAACAAAGATTCTCAATCTGACTGGAGTTTTGTATTAACGAACGTTCCTCTAGAGTAACTATAGTAGTAGGCCGTTCTCCTCTGATGTCTATGACAATTAGCAACCGAAATTTTCAAACGTCATCAAAAAATCCTTGAGCTGTGTGTTCATAAAGCTTGATGGGTTATTGTTCATTGCAGTAATCGGTTATAGCTGTGAATTGCGTCAAATAGTGAAGGCGCGTAGTTGACCATCGAATGATAGCGAATATGCATGGAACGAGATATCAAAATATATCAGCTTTAACATGTACTAGCGGCTTGAAAGCTGGTTGTAGTCTCGTTGAACCAAATATCAAATCATCAATGAAGTATTTTGTATGATGATGAATTTTCATGTAGCATTATCATGGCCGGAAAGCAATGCATGGTCAAGAGATTGACGATGATGATATTGCAGTTCAAGAAGTGAGAGTGCATCGATGCTGTTATAGCAGTCGTGACTATCGGTGATAGCTTATCACCGACTGGCACAAGAAAAGTCGGGTATTCTGCTACGTTTGTGCGATTGTGGCAATCCTCTTTGTACCGACCACGTTATTTAGCTTACTGACCCTGAGTCTGTCCTGGTATGCAAGTTTTTGCTTCCTCCTGACTGCATACAATCCTTTTGCTCCACCGTACGCCTTCTCTCTAGTCTCCCCATTCTCCAGCTGCTTACTGCTTGTTGGTTACTGCTGCTTGCTACTCGTTGCTCGTTTGGTGAATGGGTGCATGGTGCTAATTTGAGGTTTTTCGTGATAATTGTTGTTATCGTTACCCTTTCTTCAACCTTCAAGCCTGTAAGTTATCATCATATATATACATATCACTGTTTTCATCTCAGGATACTAATCTCTTCTTCTCTATTTAATAGGTATAATCGTCAAAATGGCTCCTCAAAACAAGGGTGAGTATGGTCTTTTGAGATAAATAAATCTGGTCCAGTCTGGTTCAATGGGATAGCATTGGAGGGAAATGGATAGGATGGATTTGAAGACAAAGCTAGCTATATGAATGCAATCGATTCTAAATGCAAAATCCACCAGCGATACCAGCGATACCCAATCTTTTCCAATAGCGACAACTATTTCGACATACAACTATAACCTGCATTAACCAAATACGATATCATAGAAGGAACGTATCTTAAGGATAGATTTTGTAATGATATGGGATAGTTTAGATCTTGGATATAAACGGAATAGAACGACGAGCCAGTGTCACCGTTCAACAGCAAGAATAACAGTTCAATCACCCAAACGAGACAAAACTCAACTGTATCAACAAATAGTATATAACAATCCAAACCTGTTACTCAACAATTTTTCGTCGGGCAGCAATACTATCAAAGCTTAGAATGGTTTACCCTATTGAACTAGACTGAACCGGGCGAGGATATTATTATGGGAAAGGATTACCATACTGTGTTGATGCTAACCAATTCTGTTTTTCTTTCTACTTTTTTATGTCCAGCCGCTGCTAAGCCTCAAGATGCTAAAGCTAAATCAGCTAAAAAAGCTGCTTTAAAAGGTACATCTTCTGGTTCAGTCAGAAAAGTTAGAACATCTGTTTCATTCCACAGACCTAACACATTAAAATTACCAAGAGCACCAAAATACCCAAGAAAATCCGTTCCTCATTTACCTCGAATGGATCAATTCAGAACTATTCAACATCCATTAAACACTGAATCAGCCATGAAAAAAATTGAAGAACACAACACTTTAGTTTTCATTGTAGATTTAAAAGCAAACAAAAGAAACATTAAAGATGCCGTTAAAAAACTTTACGATGTTGATGCTGCTAAAGTAAACACCCTTATCAGGTGAGTTGGAACTTCATTCATTCTACTATTTGCTATTTTGCATTGCGTTCTTCACTGCCATATACCACATCTGATTCTCGTTTGGGTTTAATGCTGACGAATTTCACCTTTAATATAGACCTGACGGTAGAAAGAAGGCTTACGTTAGATTAACTGCCGATTTCGATGCTCTTGAAGTTGCCAACAAAGTGAGTTTTGATTTACTTGTTTGGACTTAATGCTACGTTATCTATTCCGTTCCGTGACTGACCATTGCTCCTTGAATTTTCCAACAGATCGGTTTCATTTAAACGATGATTCAACGGTTTTAGATTGTTTGGGAATTAGGAATATTGGATTGGGATCTCTCATATATATGACTTTGGAATTGATAGGTCTTATGTGTTAGGCACTTTTCAGTAAAAAGAGGAGTTCGTCTTCTGTATTTTGGCGTCATGCATGGCTTCCACGACTACGCACCCAATAGTACCCAAATCGACGGCTGCGGGAATTGGATAAGTGAGACCTGAAATAGCAAAGTAGAGTGATTTTAGCGGACATCAATAACTTGCGCAGGATTTTACTGACTGGAACGATCAATATCGTCCACCAGAAGCAGAAACTCAGACCATGGGCAAAATTCAGTCTGCTGTATCTTTACATTTCTAAATGCGAAATAGTCGGGATTGATCGCACGATAGGTCATTAACTCTGACATTTACAAGATACATGACATGATCCAATCTAAGTAGGATATACAATGTTTATATATGTGTGTTCCCATGATCCGTGTAGACACATAGCATGGTAGAGTTTCCAGCCAAGCATGAACTATGGCCTGTTTGTACAATCACTTAAAACGACATCCGCTTATGATCAATTAGATATAGAGTTACCAAACAGCACTAATATAGCATTAGGATCATGCTTTCGTCTCAGCTTGAAATTCCACCCATCTCTCGTCAGAACCTTTTCTAGGATTCCCATTTTCATCCAATTCTAAGATATCTCTTTCGACAAAGATTGTCTCTCCGTTATCCTTCACAATTATGATTGTGGACGTTCTCGTACCGTACCACCTCGGTTTATCTTCAGGTTGAATTGTGGTAATAGCAGGAGTAGTAGGATTAGGAGGTAAATCTACTGGTATAGTGGGATTATGTATTATGCTCTCATTCTTATCATTACCATTGATACCTTTTTCTTCTGACTGAACGGGTCTGATTGGGAAATTGAACAATGGTATAGTAGTTGAGGACATCATATCGAGGTCTTTATGTATTGGGACATTATGACTATTGAACGACCAGATTTACTTAGCATGTCTACTAGGTTTATTGGGTTTTCTCATCAGGGGTTTCTACTTGTCTGTAACGAAATAGAATTGGATGTACACTGTCGGCGTAAAACGGTGAGACTTACGATAAAACTGCAAACATTCTCTCGACTAGTTCTTTATCGCTTTCATCATTCTTTGACCATTCTTTCAAAGTATCTACCATTCTTTGTTCACCTTGAATAACTTTAGGCCAAGGTTGATTCATCGGTGAATTACTTAATCCGAAGCATTCTGCAGGTAAATGATGATCGTCACTTTCAATATCACGACTACCAATATGACTGCTATCGTTATTAGATTTCGCTGATTGCGTTTCATGGGCAAGGGAGGAAGAAGAAGAAGGAATATGTAAATCGGTTAAACATGGTACAGGTCTATTGGTTAAATAACCAACTTCTGCTTGTGATTTTGATAACGAGAATAACAATAAGTTGAACCCTTCATATTCGGCTGAAGGATCGAGATGAGTTGAAAGGTATTCATGTACTACGGGAAGTTTGGAAGTAGGTGGAGCAGCAAGGAAATTTTTTAGTAGTAATCCACGAGAAGGTGGATTGGTGGATGGTTTTATAGGTGGTGTAGGTTGCGTATGACGAACGTTAGTTCTATGTAGATCGAGAGGTGTGTGAGTTATTGAGCTCCAGAGAGAATCGGTTTAAAGACCGTTTATTATTGATGAGCAGATTGAGATGTAGGAGGAATTTTCAACTTACAGAATACCAACCCTCAAATCTTTAGTCATACCTAACCAAGTCCCACCATCTTTCGCACCTTTATCTATACCCGAAAGTACCAAGCCTGCTTCATGAACTTGATCTACAACATGATTATCATTTCTAGGGGCCGAAAAGTTATGCCATTTTGCCGGAGATGTCGGCCTTGCTAAAAATTCGTCTCGATTTGAAGCTAAAATACTGCAAACATTGTATTCAACCAATAATATCAATAATCAACTCAAACATAATATCGTATAATGGGGGTTATCTAGAGTACTTACAGTTTATATCCAGGTTGTGACAAAGTGAAGAATGCAATACACATATTGGGTTGATATCACGCCTTTATAGATATGCAAGAGTAGGTTGAGCTTTCAATATGTCCAGTTATTTGATGTTGATTTATTGGTTACGACTTATATTGGTTCTAAGCACGGCGCAAGAAACAGTTGTGAGGGATCTTCAGCTATTTATGTATTCTCAAAGTCCAACGATGCAACAACATATCTCCTCTTTTGATGGTTCATACGAAGGTCATCACACAGATGGTGATATTGAAAATTAAGGAGTCCGGTGAAAATGTAATCTGTGATTGTGAAAGGATCATCCAGTATCATAAATCCTCCATGATAATCGGAAAGAAGTTATCTCAATCGCAAATCCCTGTTTGTTCGTTGTTCGATCGAAAACAAGGAGCTGATAATCGTAAACAACGTTGGAAGGTAGTAAAAATCAAAGATAGAGATGTATGTTTTCGAAGAAGCAGAAGCAGAAGTATTGTAATGAAATTCCTCGTTAACGTAGTTTTACCGGTTGACCGGAGAATAAAACCCTTTGGCAAACACTTGCCATTCCTTATCTCTCAAACATTCAATGCATAGACATTATTCGCTCTCTATGATAGCTTGCAATCTGAGTGTCTCACATCGTATTGTACCAATATGGAACTTACTAACGAGAAAATAGGCAAGGAAACATTTCACAGCAGAGATCGTTGATACTTGTTATTTTTGTTCGTTTTCCCATCGGTACAACATTTTTACTGCATTCATATAAATCAATTATCACGCTTTCTATTCAAAGCTTGTATTATATTCGACTTCTCGACATTTTGAGTGTTCTGCACATTTTGTTCGACTTACATCTGGAGTTTTTTTTCTCAATGCATATACATTTATATGCGGAAGTCGTTTTAACAGTGATCAGACTGTGTGCATCTCTCGAGGAATAGAAAAGATCCCACAATGACTTCAGCGTATTGATGGGATGGCCGACGAGTGTGGCGGTCCTACTTTCTGGCTTCCTTGAAAAATTATTATCTAAATGATTGTGAATTCCGTATAGCTTCACAAACTTTTCAGTACAAAATACAATAACATAATGAGCAATGTGTTATTAATGTTGAACTTCCAAAACTGCTTTGATTCAGTGTATTGTCATTATTTAAAGGTATAGCTCATTCTGTACGGTTTCCCCGTCGGCCGTATCTAGTCATCGACCCGCCGATTAGATAAGAGATCGTTATATGTTCAGCTTGGAAAAATAATACCCCGAATACACACAATATGAGTAAATACATCAAGAGGCGACGGGAACAATGACCTTGAACGGAACTCCATAGGCAACGATGGAGGGAAGGCATACTCCTTAAATTTACTGTACTGTATATCACTTCATGGAAAAATTTCCTCCTGACTGTAATGTAAGTTCAAACAAAGAACAAAGACAGGATCCTTTGATTGCTCTTTCTCCTTATTGATCTGTACTGGTACTACGATCAAAACGATTGAATAACCGGTATCGTCATACCGAAAAGACCTTCCTATAACCCATGACAGTATACCTTGAAGGCTGGAGAATATGAAAGGAGGAGTAAGCTGAGTCGCTATGGGCTAAGTTATATATAAGCCATAGGCAAGGTTGTGTTTATCTGCTCAGTCTTCGTAACCTCGTTCTATTCCCATTTCCTGTAAATCTCATCCTGTATATGTTCTACTACCTATGTCAACAGAACAATTATCAGTATCGACACATACCACAACGTCAACCATACTATTCTAAACCAAGCTCAATGTGGAAGTGGCTAAATATGGGTTCATCACAATCTGCTCCAAGACACGACTATAATGGTCCTTTATTTGGTGGACATTATGCAGGAGATTTCTCAATACGTGTAAGCCCATTTAAAAGATGACCAATGTCGGTACTAGGGAAATTCAGATACTGAATCACTGAGGGATGATTTACCTTAGCGAAATAGACCAGATTTGAATAAACCTTTACCGCCACCACCACCAAGTAAATCAGTCAGGTGTGGTGTTGATCCACCGTAAGTACTGTACAAATCACTCTTTGCACCCTTCTTTGTGACACTCTTTTCTATACGAATTTACAATCGGTTCCCAGTGATAGTCTACAAACTGATATACATCATCGTGATGTTCAATGGCAGGGCATGGGAATTTTACAAGAATAGACCAACAGATGAGAATCTAGTGAATACTCGATATTGTCCGCCGCCACCACCAACCACTTCAAGTGGCGGTACACCACCTCCAGCTTATGGTACATGGGATGAAAAAGGTTTAACAGTTAGAAATCCTTGATTACCTATATTGTCCAAACGATTGTAATAGAAGCGTGTCTTGTTCACTTAATCCTTCTCGATAAGTTCTGTATCCATTGTATTTTTAGTTGAAGATGTTTTCATTCTGTACCAGGATTGCACTTTGTAGTTCGTATTAGGATATGTAGAAATACAGATAAGCCATTTCATTCGGGTCATGCTATAAGCTCTCTCTGAGGGATGTTATCCTCATGTGCATTTTAGTTTAAGTATTACGATATACAGATCCAAACAGATCAGATTCTCATCTACGGCCATAGAAGGTATAAAACATCGCCTCTCGTCTGCTCGGCGCAATTAAGTTACCTATCGCTCGGTTAGTACCAAGGTGGGGGACCACTTGGGAATCCCGGGTGCTGTAGTTTTTGTTTTTGGTTTGAAAACGAATGGTAGTCTGAATGTAGAGGGAAAAGGATGGATGGTTTAAATCTGAATGGCGGTTTAGTTGGAGAGACAAGAGCAAAAACAGCGAGAAAAAAGGCAAGAGAATGAAAGAGGTATATATATTGTAACAGCAAAATGTAGCGATTTTAAGTGATTGAGGTAATTGGTTTCATCTCATCTATTTTACAGTTTCTACTTGATATGAGAGTAATCCTCTTGAATGTCTATCTATTTAATTAGACTCATGGAAATATTGATCAATTCAAATAGGCGTTCAAATTAAAAAGATACAAGGTTATCACTTTTCATTCTTGATCTCTTCTTCTTCCTCTTCAGCTTTTTGTTGATCTATATTTTTCAAGTCATAAGCTTGATAAACCAATACACTTTCTATCAAAATTTCAATTAGAGTTATATAAGTTAAACCTAATTTTAAATCATATTTACCGACAATCCAAGTTGAGAAATAAGATAATTCTGTAAATCTAAAAATTAAAATCATATATTGTGTTAAAGCGTAACTACCAGCAAATGATTGTTGATTTTGATTATGTGAAATTTGTAATAAATATGAAAATGTCATTAATGTATGTGAAATTGAATCGATAATTGGATAACTTAAATATGATTTATTACTTTCAGCTAATATGTCCTTATAATTGGATGAGGTAGGTACAATTTCTGGATGTATGAAATGTAATGAATATCGATTAGGTAAATATATAGCGGTGAATAAGAATATGAACACCTGATATGGTTTTGATATAGCGATTAGCATTTTTTTTTTTTTTTTTTTTTTTTTTCATTCACTTCAATTAGAATATACAAAATGTCATTTTCCGAATAAATGGCGTCGAACTCACCCCAATCCACATATTTCGATTGATTCCTGTACCACGTCTAATACTATTTCTTTCATTATGTGACCATCTCCATCTTTTCAATGTGAATTTATATTTATTTCTTATTAATTCAAATGGAGAAATAGTTCTTAATTGTAAAATTGCTGGTGAAATTTCGAATAAAAACATTAAAGATGAAGTTAAATAATCTAACCAGGATTCACTTTCTTTTAAACCTTCTGATAAATTAGTTAATGCACCTAACAATACACTTGATATAGCAAAATAAACTGAAGGATGATTTATACCTATTGTAGTTGATCTTGTATACCAATAAATTAAATGTAAAATTAGAATCGGTATAGCAGTTAAACCACTTATTATTTGAATAATTAATCTTCTAATTGGATGTGTACCTTCAGTTCTTGATCCAAATAAACCATATTGTTGTTCCCAATCACTGTGTAAAGCGGCGACTTCATATTCTGTGGCATTATGTGTTACTCTATGCGTATTGACGAAATTATCTAATATATTCACTCGAGCAGGTGTTAATGACGAGAATCTCAACGTGAAATTTACAGGTAAAAAATCAGGATCGACTTCAGTAGTATCAGTTGAACAGTTATGTCTTGTTACCGGTAAAGCTTTGATATCCTGTTGCAAACCATTTACGGTCAACACATGTTCAATACGATACCGATCCCAAAGAAACTTAGCTGATTAGCTGAAGGGTTATTCTCCACTTACTTTAGGTCCAGCGGCATGACGTAAATCACCTATATAAGGTGCATAGGCTAGTTCTTTGTTCTTTTTTCCTTCTTCAGGTTTCAACACAAAACGATTCTCCCAATAACCATTGCTTTGAAATGTTCGTTGGCATAAGAATCTTGATACTTGTCCGCCAAACATCCCTTTACCACACTAGAGCAGATTTCAAATCAGTATATTCTAATCAGTATTTATAGATATAACCAAAGTAAGAAAGTTATATTGGCACTTACAGCAGATTTACGTAAATTTTTATGCGCATTATCATAAGCTTTTCTATCGTATAATCTAGTTTCATTTATTATGTATACATGAGATCTAAAGAGAATGAGATACATCAGCTTAAAATCAAGTTCGAAGTATGTGAATGGGTATAACATACCTTGAAACTATATGAGGTTGCAAGGAAGCATTAACATCATCACCTCTTTTAATGGTAGATTTTACAGCAAAAGGATTAAAAGGTATATCTTTCTCAGAACCTTCTTCTTCATCTCTTATACCAGCAAATAAATCATCTTCGAAGTTTTCTTCTTCTTCTTTACTGTTAGTTGAATTACATGGATCGCCATGATTATGGAATTCAATCAATGGGAAAGCATAAGTTATAGTTTCTAAAGCCTCCCAGTGTAGTGTGGAATTCTCGATATTGGGATTGAGGGGTGATTGTTCGATATATCTAACATGATCATGATTAGTCAAATCCTCTTCAAGCACAACAGGTACATCCTATATGTCGAAGTTTTCGCGGACTAAAAGGATGAGAAGGAAAATGGGAAAAAGACTTACTTGAGATCTATCCTACGTAAATATTCTGCTTCTTCAGGTTTCCATCCTGTATACCCTTCTAATCTTTCTAACTTATTTGGATGTTTTGGTATAAGCGCAATTGCTGCTCTTACATCAATTGAGTACAAATAATGATCATAACTATGATTTATGGGGGATTAGTACTATTGTCAGACTGATTATAATGCATAAAGACTGAAATGCAGAACAGAAATGATTACCTACAATCTCTTCAATGGTAAATCAAATTTGATAGTAGTTTCTACATCTCTATGAGTCAAATCTAAATCTTTAAGAACCAAATCTTGGAATATGACTTGTTCTTGAGGTAAATATCTAACTTCTACAGGAGATTTACCTGATTTTGCTGATATAGATAATTCATTTTGTGTATATTCAATTTCTTCATATGTTTTCTTTAATTTATCTTGTTTCTTATCATTTTTATTATATTTATGATTTTCACTTTCAATTTGATATTCTTCTTTTTGTTTTTCATTTAATACATCTTCATTAGGTATTCTAGAATAAATAGTTAATAATAAATCGAATTTTGTATTTGTTTCTATTAATGGTCTAATTACTTGTTGACTCGTTAATTTATCTAATGATAAATCATTTTGTTTTATTTTCGTACCATTATTATATATCAAATTTTTATGTGGATCTTTGACGAATTGTAATGTAGTTTGTGCAGCTGTACCTAAGGTGAATATCACCACTAAACTGATCGCGCAAGCTATCAATATACAAAATATTGTTAAACATCTTTTCACTGTTCTTTTAGGTCTCGGTGAAGGTGGTAAAGATGATTTGTCTATATCCATGTCGGAGGAAAGATTACCTGGACACGAATTGATTATTGAGGTTGAAATAAACACAGAGTGATTCGACAGAGGTAGACTGATTCTCACTTTGAGATGAGCACCAGAACGAAAAGAGTTGTTCAAACACACAGGTATATCTGGAAAAAGTATCGTACTATTAGGGGACTGTCATTCATATCTGATGTTTATACCTTACCTTTATTTATGCATTATTGAGCACTGATAGGGAATATCTTCACCGGCTCGTCCTCATAAGGCACCGATATTCCCTTATGCCTGTTCCGTCTCGGTTACACCGCAAGATATAGATCACCAGCAGGACTGTATCAACGGCCGAGAAGTGATATAAGCGCACTTTGAACGATGAAAACATATGACAAATCCTGAACTACCGCTATCCAGCAGAAGAAGATCAAAGATAAAGATGAGACTGATGTCGCTGTACAAAAGGAAAGAAGCGGGAGCATGACGATCATTGTCGAGAAATGCATTGTTGAGCGCATATATCACAAGGTCTAACTGAAACTCATACTGTACATGTCTTCAAGATGTCGATTAGACTGAACGGGTCTCCTATTCTCAAATCCTGTGACTAAGCTCTGAAGTCATACCGCATCGACTTGAGCAACCCTCTTCTAGATTGCAAGACAGTCGGTTCTTGCATACAGACCAGACTCATGCAGATTTAAGAACACAGGTTTAATGATAATTGATAATTTAGGTCCGGTGAATTTACGGATCACCTCCACATTTATCAAAACGCGTTTTTAGTGTATCTTGTCATATTACATTCTTTTCCTCTTCATTGCATGTCTTCCAATCATCCTTCACTGATCAAATATCTTCTAGGTCGTGGCTACCATCAATAGACCAATCACGTTCGACTCAAAGTGGGTTTTTGATCTTGGTATCTTGGACCACAGATGAACTTTGGAATAGGATCTTCATCTTCTCGAGGAGGTCCATCGAGACCTGTAGATGTAAAACCGGTAGTTGTACCATTGACTTTGGACATAATTGTGAGTTTCTATATCCTGGAATCGTTGGGGTTTAATGAGAATGAAAATCATAAGCTGACTTCCTGCACTACTTTTGACTTTTGTTGTGGTCTTGTTTCATTATTAATCACTCAATTTATCTAATTGTCATATTATACGGTTAATATATGGATAGAATAAATTCCGACCTGCCAAACATTTCAAAGATGCTGTAGATCCAGAATCATCATCTTTATCTTCGTTCAATAATTCAGCTGGTATAGATAATAAACCAAATTCAACGGGGAAAAGTATAACTAGTTTATGTTTTGATGATTCAGGTGAAAAATTAGTTACAGCAGGTAATGATGATATGTTTGTTTTATGGGATTGTAAGAAAGGAAAGTGAGTTAGAACTGTTCTTCGAAAAATCTTAATGCTCAAACTAATCTGAGGCTAATCTACTGAACCATTTTATAGAAAAATCAAACCTTTATATTCAAAAAAATATGGTATTGATTTACCTAGATTTACACATAAAGCAGGAAATATAGTTCACGCATCAACAAAAGGTGATGATCATGCTGTTAGATATCATTCGATGCATGATAACAAATATTTAGCTTATTTTAAAGGACATCAAGCTAGGTTAGTACCCTTTAGCTCTAATTTCTAAATTATCAACTCAAGCACTCCTTCGAACAAATGTATGCTGATAAATTTTCCAACTTTCATGTTGAAAGAGTACGATCAGTACATATGAGTCCGGTTGATGATACGTTTGTTACGGCTGGAGATGATGGAACGGTCAGATTATGGGATTTGCGTGCTCAAGGATGCAAGGTGAGTTATAAATCATAATGATCGGATCGTGACTACCTTGACCCACAAAGAAGCTCATATAACTAATACCTCTATTATATGTCATAGGGTTTAGTAAATGACGTTGGCGGATCAGCTATAGCAGCATTTGATAACCAAGGAATTATATTTGCTGTTGCATGTTCAGAAACTCAAACTATCATGATGTATGCTACGAATACTATGGATCGGGTGAGCTGGAATTGTTTTACTTTTTACCATTTCAGTAACTGAACATACTATTGTGAAGAGTTTTTCGTTTCTAAATCGTTTGTTTTCAGATACCATTCGCATATACACCATTTAACGATATACAATTTGGTAAAGAATCAATACCACCACCTAAACCAATATTTACTTCCATGTCATTCTCATCAAATGGAGAATATTTATTAATTGGTACATCAAGTGATGTACATTATTTAATTGATGCTATTGATTTAATTCCTTTAAGAAGATTAATAGGTCATCAAGGATTGGGTAAAGAAAGAACAGATTTCCAAAATGGTCAAAAAGGAATAACAACTTTGTCGACTCCTAAAAGAGGAATAAGTGGTGAAGAAGTTTCATTTACGTCAGATTCAAAATTCATTATATCTGGTTCAGCAGATGGAGATATATTATTTTGGGATTTATCTTCTTCACCTTCAAGGGAAGATTCAAATCTGAATCCAATAGATGGAAATGGTAAATTAACTAGAAATGAATTAGAAAATGGTAAAAAACTACCTTCAGATATTAAATGGCATACTTTACCTATACCTGATTTAAAAGCTAAAGTAATTTTAAAAGGGAATACCAATAACAATAGTAGTGGTAATCCATCATCATCACAAAGTAGAGCAGTTAGATTTAATAATAGATTACAAATGTTTGCTGTAGGTGGTGAAGATTTGGTAAGTTAGATAGTCTTTTCCACTTTATTCCATGTTCAATTAAAAGCAATATCAGTCACAAAATCAATCAAAAAGCTAATACGATTTAATTCTCTAATTTTTTTTTATTCCCTGATAACTTCAGACATTCTGGATACCTGAAAAAGATGAAGATTCAAAGGTTCAACAAGGTTGGTGAAATTTGACTATAGAGCTATAAGCGGTCAGCTATCAGAAATTGTATATCTCAAAAACAAAAACAGGCGAGTCGACTGGATACACAGCGAGGATGGCATCTAATGGAAGAACATTGTACATATCACAGCCTTGTACAAATATAATCGTATCAATATATCATGCATTAATAGCATACCAAGTACTGGTTTCGAGGTGTCAAAATTATATAGACGTTTGTGTTGAACCCTTGTTCTGCCGACTCTCGGGCTCGATGACATTTCTGAAAGATTGTAGAGATTGTTTCATATACGTTTTTTAATTAATATCACAAACTTTACCTTCCTACCAAGCTTCTGCTCCAACATCTCCGCTATCAGGTAAAACGTATTGATCGAAAGTTTGTCCAGTTGTAGGTAAGAACAAATTGGCGAGTCTAATTTTTTTTAGAAAAAATGGGAAATCAGAAGACATTGTCAGAACAGTATATCTCTTTTTGAAAAACCTTGTTAAAACACTCACTCTGGCGGTAGGAACAATGAATCTGATCCATCTGCAGGTAATCCCAAATCTGTAACATTCTATTTTATAGTTTATGATAAATTAGTAAATATATCAAATAAACACAAAGATAAAAGTAAAAAAAATGTAAAAATCAACTTACACCATCCTGTAACCAAACAGGTAAAGCAGAAGGACTAAATTCAGTTGGCCAATTAAAACCTTCTAAACCAGTCATATCCCACATTTGATCAGTTACACCAAACTCATTTGTTAAACCATTATTATTATTATTATTATTGTTATTGCTATTATTACCATTATCTAAATTATCAAAAGTATTACTTGGTAAACTTAATAAACTTTGTAATCCACCATCTAAATCACTAATTACATTTCCGTTTCCATTACTATTATCTGCAGGCGTGAACGGTAAGGTTTGTCCTTGTTGTCCATTACCTCCAGCAGACATTGATAATCTAGGTGTACCAGGCATAGTTGACATTGCACCTGTTTTTCTTCTGAAATTAGATAACATTAATCTTAAGGTTAATGCATATCTTTCTGCAAAACATTCTGCTGAAAGTAAATGTGCTAATTGAGATACTTGTGAAATTAAAAAGGGTAATGGAACTGCTGTAGGATATAACATTGCACTAAAGAGAGAAAAAAAAAGTATCAATCAATTTTTTTATTGCGTCGCCAAGAAACAAGCATGCTTTACTTACATTTTGAGTAAGAAGACAGCAGCAAAAGCTACAGAAACCAGTTGATCATGAGTAGCGTATTTCAAGTGTTTTCTGAAATTTTCGTGTCTAAGGAATATTTCTAAACATCTGAATGAGGCATCTTTGGCTTGGAATGCAAGTTCACGTTGATCAGGAGCAAGCTAAATACAGCAGCAAAGGACATTCAGCATTAGTACCGAGTGATTATTTGCCTTACCAGTCTCGCTAAAGCTGTGGATCGTTAACTCACCTTGTCCCATTGAGCACCTCTGAGGGCAACACAAACAGTCCATAATTGAGCATAACATAATTCAGTCTCTAGCAATTTGACCAGAACATCTTCATCCTCATATCTAGTTCGATGAATTGAATACCATTCTTTATACCAAGAATTCAAATCTGATAACATCCTCTTAACGAATGATATGGTTGCTGAATCAATTTTACCATGTAATGGAGTAAGATGTTCCAATATACGTACTAAAAAATTGGCGAAACAAATGAAGTCAATATCATGAATGACAGTTCGACCGATCGATTAGACTACTTACTTCGTAGATTGACCAACTCTACTCCTGCAACTAATCTCATATCTGTTTCGGAAGCCATAGGATGTGATCTGAAAATTAACCGCAGAATCAGTATAGCCTCTTCATAGGATATGCTCAAGACGCTTACAATAAATCCCTTGCTCCTCTCACTGATGAATCGTCTCTGAGTAGTAGCGGTTTGCCAGTTCCCAGACTGACACTGAATATAAGATTGAACGTCATATTAGCCGAACAGCGCTATTACAAGACGTATAAGGTAAAAGAGTGACATACAGATGTTCATGCATGTAGCAATTCAGCCATATACGTGCCGAAACAACTGTATGGTTTCGCTGTCAGCTTGTTCATCTGCACGTACTGTTTCACAGATAGGTAACTCACCTAGATCCCTCTCATCAGCCTCAGATCTAGCTTCATCCTTATTAGCTAATCTATCCAGAGCTCTATGCAAATTCATATCTAGACCCATTCGCAGTGCATGCCTGTGAAATGTGCGATAACCATCAGCAAATCGTTGTCGCCTATCAATACCAAAGGAAGAGACTGCAACAGCAATCACTCACCCGCAAGGTAACCAACCATTCTGACTCCATACACTTAATATCAACATGGCCATTACAGCTTCTTTTCGCACGATAGGACCAAACAAAGTTGATCTTGCTATACCTTGGGCTTCTTCAAGACATCTTTGGAAGGTTTGGCCAAGCGGACCTATATGTCGCAAATACAGTGTATCAGTTTAAGAGGAAGCCTAACTGCTTGTGTTTCAGCGAACTTACCGTTCTCAGCCCTGATCTTGGCTGCAACAGCTAACAAAGCTATATCAATTCAACAATAATAATCAGCACTCCTTCGATTCCAACGTTTCAGTTACAGTTACAAATTAACTCACCATCAGTCGAAAAAGGAGTTCTAACAATAAACGTTTCATATGTATCATAAGATTTATCCCATAATGGAACAAAATAATGACAACCTTTAAAGAAAATATCCCATAATTCTCTTGCTTCTAATTCAGTTACTAACCCTTTTGTTACTACATCAGGAAAGGGATTTCTTGGTGTTGGATCTGGTCTTTTCTTCTTTTTAACTCTTAAACTTAATGATATAGATTTTGGATCAATCATAACTTGTTTTCCTCCTCCTCCAACCGTACGTTTCCTTTTTCTTGATCTACCCCTTTCTCCTTCATCTTCTTCTCCTCCTCCACCATTACCATTTTGATTGGAGTCTTGATTTTCATCAGTTATTATATTCTTAATATCCAATTCTTCATCTTCATCTGCATTATTGTTATGGAGTAATTGGTTTTCGGGTGAAGTTTTACCTGCTATTTGATCTGCTGCATTGGCCAATGCTTGTAGAGCTTGTATAGGTGCAGTTAAAGTTTCTCTAGGTAAAGCAGATGATGATGTTGCAGAATGTGATGAAGATGATCTAGATGAATGTCTAGAATGTGCAGGTGAAGGTGGTGCAGAAGGTAAAGGTATAACACCATATGTACCGAATTGATGTGCCTATGTATACAATAAAAAATCAGTATACTATTCCGTTGAATGAACAGGATTCCATACAGGATCTAAAAGAAATTAACTCACTGGAGGTGCAAAACCTGGTAATTTTGGAAATTCCCTTTTACCAGGAGTAGGTAGTTGCTGTTGTTGATTATAATCCCTGCTTCCATTTCCATTCCCGTTGAAGCCAGATCTACCAGTAGCGGTATTTTGAGGTGATCTCATTCTATCATTATTGTGATTATTCACATTCGTAAAAGCTTGCAATACTGGATCTTCTGTCCTACCATCATGTCCTGAATTATAATAACGCTGCTGCTGCTGCTGCTGCTGCTGATGTTGATCAATATTGTGTTGAGAAGTATTGTTATACATTGACGAAGGAGGTGATAAAGAAGTTGCGAATATACTAGAAGTAGAAACAGCTGTAGGATGATGCTGATGATGTTGGTTTGACATGAAAGATGGAAGATTGGTCGTTGAGGATGTTGATAAGGGTAATTGATTCTGTTGTTGAGATGAAGGTAACAATTGTAAGATTTGTTGTAAAACATTTTGAATTTGATCTTGACTTTGAGTTAAAGAATGTACGGTTTTTTCTAAATCTTTCACTCTATTTTCAGCTTCACCATCTAAACCTATCCCACCATTATTATTATTTGTATTATTATTATTATTATTTTGTGTAGCAACACTATTTGTTCTATTTCTACCACCACCTGTCGTACTATTAGAGCCTTTTTCAGAAGGTTTTTCAAATGTACATTGAATACCATTAATTAAACATCTTCTACATGAAGATTCTGAACCTGATGGATCCCATTCACATCTATTTTTACCTTTACGACATGCTACACATGCTTTTGAACCTCTTTTGGCTGTTGGTCCCGCACTAGGAAATATTTGATTACTTGACTGTCTACCTGGTCCGGAAGATGGTATAGGAGGAGGTGGATGTGTCATCGTTTGTTGTTGATTTCCATCATTATTATAACGATTATTATTCTTTGATGATGAAGAATTAGAAGGTTGATTCTGTTGTGAGTGCTGATGTTGATGATATTCACCACGATTACTATTATTATCGTTATTCCAACCTCTATCTTCTTTTACTTTTCTTCCACCTCCATTGACATTACCAGTAGAAGAGGAGGAATTTGGTGGTAAAGCGGGCCAAGTATTATGATGTTGTTGATTTTGGTGATGATGTTGATGTTGTTGGGGTTGACCGTAATCACCTGTACTACTACCTCCATACATTTCTAAGTCTGATTGATTAGATAATTGTGTGATTATAGTTGGTCTCCTACTATTATTGTTCCTTGTATTGTTATCTGTTGAAATTGGTGGATTATTTGATGTAGGGGAATCACTAGGAAATTGATTTTGAGCTTGAATTTGATTATGAGTTTGACTTTGATCGAAAGTAGGCGTAGGATGACTTGGATATCTAGTCAAATAAGCTGGTACAGCGGGTGATTGATTTTGATTTTGATTTAATATATTACTATTAATTATAGATGAATGAGGTGATGTACCAGCTGTACCAGGACCAGATCCAAGACCAGATATAGTTTGAGGTGATGTATGATACGGTGAAGGTGTATTGGTGGATGTATAGTTGAATGGTTTAGTATTATTGGTATTATAATTGATATTAGAATCCATCAAGAATTATCTTTTCTGTACAATGAATGTTTCAGTACTCTAATGAGGCTAATTACTTTGAGCGAGCGGTATCATACGGGAGCTATTTGACATGAATGCTTGTAACAATTATCTTGATATTCCAATATTTTGAGCAGGAATTACTATCTGAATTCGTGGATTTAGTCTATGATAGTCTGTGTTGATGATTCAGTGATTTGATACTCGATGCTTTCTCTATTGAATTTTGTTTTTGAAGAAGAAGCTGTTAGTTGGCTCTATCAAATATCTATCAAATAACGTGACCAAAAAGGATGTAATTCCAGCAGCAGGTATTGACAATTGCCCCACTTTGCTAATCTCACAAGACAGCATGTAGTAATTAACCTCCTTATTCAATGATCAAAGTAATCGCCGGCTATTTTTCGGCTAATAACCCGGTTTAACTGTTCAACTTGCAAACTATTCAACGTAGCCTTGGATGCTGACAAAGACTGCTCAATCAGAGCACAAGTATCATACATCAGAGTACAGTATTCCGTTCTCGGTTGTAGTCGTATATACTACGGGTAACGGAGGTCCTCAGAGAGAAAGGAAACTATCATTTTCGCTATCTTTAACTTGATTCTTCACAACGTATCAAAGAGGTGTACTAAAAGGTATATCGTTCCTCTTTTTATGAGATTTTCAAGGGAAAGTAAAGTCATTATAATATTATTATTGGGACCCACATAATAACGCTAGAAGCTCCAGGTAAAAATAGACATGTGCTCCTGTGGAGAAAAGCTTAGCTCAAAAAAAAGATAACCCCGTCAGAATTAGCCGGAGTTAAGAGAAAGTGGCAAAGTAAAGGTAGACATCTTGTGTACAATATTTGATTCCGTTATTTTTTATTGAGTTTTGTTGTTCCTGAACGTTTTTCCCTCCAGAAAGATGACGTCAATCAAAATGAACCGTGCCATATTTGCTGATGTCACTTACTGCAAAGTTAAGGTTTCAAAGCGAACATTATATTGAGGTGATTGATGTAAACAATTAATACAGAAAAGGTATATATATATATAACGCGAAAAGAGTAATTCAGATTATTTTGATTTCTTTCTTCTTCAATCAGACAAACAAACTTTTGCCACCTATATACTATAAACTATAAACTCCCCATTTGTATAACAATCACAACACCCAATCACAATGTCTAACGAACCATCCAAAACTAACGGTCAAGTGAGTGATAATAAACGTCGCATCCTAAACAGTATCACTTGTCAAAGCATTGTATGGGATTTGACGGTGTATTGACGTGAACCTTTTACGGTGACATTCCATAGGTTAACTCACTCTTAGGTTCAGCTAAAGTTTTAGTTGGAAATACAATTGAAACAGCTTATCAAGCTGTTGGTGGATCTTCTGAACCTTCTTCATGGACTACAGCAGGTCAAAAACAACATGATCAAGGTGAAGCTGAAATAACTGCTGCTAAAGCTCAAGGTTATGTAGAAGGGTAAGTTCGACTCACGAAATGCAATAGCACATTTGATTATGGTTCATGTATATATCTTTCGGGTAATAAATACTAATTTATTTACATTGATCTATCTATTCTTAGTGCCGGAGATAGATTAGAAGGTAAAAAAGATTCAATTGTTGGTGCTATTACAGGTGATAAAGCTCAACAAACTTCAGGTAATTTACAACATGATAAAGGTGAAGCTCAAATGAAAGTTAACGAACGTAAGTGCTTGTAGCTTTTATCATTTAAAATTGAAACATCATTCATATCCTTGAGCTGACTTGTAACTAACAATCTATGGATTATAGCTTCTTCATAAATTGTTATCGGTTCTTCATTGCTTTCCATAATATGATAGATTACGATTTATTGTAGTAGTAGAAATTATATACCACTATGTATCGAATAATGGCCAAGCATATAGATTGCACTGTTCACTATTTACGTTTATAGTCACCTCGCGTATTACTTACTTGCACTTGCAATCGTCAGACCATACAATGATTATTCAGATTAAACACTAAGAGGGGCAAGTAATATTTTATGTGAGATTGAGGTTGTCAGAACATATAATTATACTTGCATTTTTCAAGACGTAGATAAAATACTATAAACCATAATTACAACAAAAATTATACATATACGTATTAACATTAAGCGAACGAATCCTGATTTTCCAGATATATGAATAAAGAGCAATTCAAGATACTGCCGATTGAAACTGCCTAGGAATGCTAATTAAGCAGGAGCAATCAACTATAAAAATTAAGCACCTAGAACGAGTTATCTTCTATCTTGATGAAGTGGTATTAGGACTTTCCCAAACACCGTTATTTACATTATCTTCTAGAGAAGAGATACCAAAAGAAATTGGAATATCACCAAATCTCTTATCATTATATCTTTCAGTTCCTAATAACGTTCTATGTCTAGGTGTAGGTGGTAGTAGATTGAATCTACTATCATTATTACTGATATTGATATTTTTCGTCATTTCGTCGTCGCCGGAATCTTCAAAGTCTAAATCATCTCCAAACGTATCATTTTTCTTCTTTTTATCACTAATATCATTGATACTTTGGTGGAAATTACCGTCATTTGAAAGAGAAGAAGGTAATTGATTATGTGTTATTGATTCTTCTCCTCCTTCTAATCCATGCATAGCAACATGCATATAATCAGCTGAAGCAGATCTTAATCTTTCTTTTGAAATTGTACCATTTTCTAATGATGGTTCAGGTAAATTTAAAGGAAACATTGTTCTTGGTGGAGTTGATGCGTTTCTTCTAATTGAATTAACTGATCTAGGTCTATTTATCGGTGGACTTGGTGGACCTCTAGTAGAAATTGAAGCGATTCTATGATGATTATTAATTGTTCTAGTAGGTGGTAGTAATGAAGATTCAGATTCCGCTCTTGAATCTCTTGAGATTAAGGCTGGAGGAGCTAATAAAGATGGTGTAATTTGTCCAGGTGGTAGTTGTGGATAAGAAGAAGAAGAAGAAAAAGAAGGTTTTGGTAGACCTAAACCTGATAATCTAGGTATAGGTTTAATCAAAGGGAAGTTTAATTGACCACCAGGTGAAATCAATCTTGATTGTTTGGCAGAAGTTGAAGTAGATTGTTCATCAATTTCATCAATTCTTTCTAAATCTGTAACGTTTGATAAATGTATTCCACCATCTAACTGATCATGTCCAACTCGTTGTTTCGATTTATCCTCGATTGACGCTGATATTGAAGAAGGTGGATTTGAGGGTGTAGAAGAAGCCATGATTCTACCAGGTGTAAATCTTTCCGAAGATGCAGAAACACTTCTTTCCACTGATGGTGAGATTGGTCTATAATTTGATGGTTCAGGTGTAGTTGAAAATTGAGGTATTATTCCTCTATTACTTCTAATAGGTGTTTTCTGTTTTGATCCAATGTCATCATCATCATCATTAGTGTCATCTTCTAATTCGGACAAAGAATCGTCTTCAGCAATGCCATTTTCATCATCACCTTCATTCACTTGCCAATCACTAGGTAATCTTGGTGTTTGAGAATTATCAGGTATTGTACCTTGTCTTGACGGTGATGGTGTACGAGGTATCAAAGTTGAATGTGCAGGTAAAGGAGTTAATGAGGGATTAGCAAAGTAATCAGCCCCAAAAGCCGATGTTTTTTGAGGTGAAGGTGTCCGCGGTACTGAAGAGTTGTTGTTGTTATTGGTTATTGATATAATAGAAGGTGGTTGTTCATTTAAAGGTGTATTATCGCCTGGTTTCGATCCATTGAATCTAACCCTTTTGGCTTCATCTCTTCCATTATCGTAATCTTCTGTACTTTCAGACTGTGATCGAGATTGCGGGTTCAAGTTGGACGATGTAGAAGGATGATCAGGATATCGTCTTTTACCTAATATCGGGAACGGTGATACGCCAGCACTGGTTGAAGTTGAGGGTCCTGCTAGTGGTTGAGAAACTGATCTACCTTCCCAGGGTGACCACGTTCTAGCATATCCACCTTCTATTCCCGCAATAGCTCTCGATGGACCTGCTACTGAGGTAGTAGATGAGGATAAATAATGATTTCTAAGCTGACTCATCTCTTTTCTAAGTTTTTCCATCTGATCATTCAAATTCTTCTCTAATACCTCTAATCTAGCTTGCCATTTTGCGTCATTAGCTTCTAGCAAAGCTTCGACTTGGGAGAGTGATATTGGTGGTGAGCGAGATGATGAGGATACAGGTGGAGTAGGTAACGAAGGTTGTTCTTGTTGTTCCTTTTGAGTCGGTATATCTATGTCGGATTGTTCAGGTTGAGAATGGGATTGAATTGATTCAATCGGTATTGGTTCTTGACTATCAGAACTTGTTACAGCGGCACTCCTTTCTCCCACTGGTTTCTCAGATATCACTACTGGAGCTGAACCAGGAATTGGTTTCTTCTGATTACTAGATATACCTTTCGTTTTCCCCCTTTCTTCAATTGATGCTACTCTTTTAGTTGGTGGTACGACAGCCCTCCCTTTAACAGGTCTAGAAATAGGTACATTCTTATATTTAGATTCCAATTTACCTCCATTAACCTGAGATCTTGATATAGGAGCTGACGATATCCTTTCTTTTTCTTTCTCTATTATTGATGGCGGTGGTATTGGTGGATGAGCTGATAAATATTGAGTGGAAGCAAAATAGTCTACTAAAGAATCTATGAGAACAGAATTGGTTCCATTTGCACCTTTCAGATTATGTATCTGGGAGATACAGTAGTAATATCAGCTTACATGTGTAGGTGGGTGATGGACAGTATACAGAAGTAGTTGTCATAGTAACGGATTATTGACTTACCTTGAATAGATTCTGTAAATTCGCCCTACGTAATCCTTTCAGCTCCTCTCTCGTATACGGCCTTGTATTGGCCATCTTGGATTTAATGATTCCTAGCTTGGTACTCTAATTCTCTAGATTTGAGCCTTGCTGATGAGAGATATGGGTAACCACTTGTTGACGATATTTTCTATTTTCCAGGTGGCGAGTTACTTTTGTATTACTAATATGGTTATGCTGGATATCTGAGTTATTATATATTGATAAAGTATAGTTTGAAGGTAGCAAGATTATAACTCAATGATAAGCATCCACCGTTGATGGAAAAGTAAGATGTGTGAATATGAACATTAAAGTGGATCAATTGCTTGAGTAGAACGTGTTTATGTTTTTTTATGTTTTTTGGTTATTTTGGTTATTTGTTTTGTTTTGTTGATGTTGATATTGATGATGTTTTGTTTATGTTTGGTTACTTCCGATCTATCACCCTAACCCATGTTTGACTCGTAATGATCATTACAAAATTGCTCATTACATAATACTTCGTTAATTACAATTTTATTGTAATACGGATCATGACGACTACTGTATAATAATATTATATTCTCCGATAAATTTAGTAAACACTCGAGTTCGAATTGATGATGATTTGTATTTGTATGTAAAGACAAACACAACACTTCATTACTTGTGATGTTTTCGAGACAACACCTACTTTCGTAATAATTTGACATTCGGAAGACGGATATCACTTTTGAATTGTCCATTCTTCCATACATCTCATCGAATAATCAATTTTCTATCTTTATTTACTGTCATGTACACATCATCACTTTAACTATAAATTCAAATCGATATATATGTCCATTATATCAACGCCCATACGTCTAAAATAATCTTTCAACCTACACCTGTTGAATCAGTCTACTATACTGATCCAAGTTTCTTCTGTCCCTTTCCATTTCCATAATTGAACCCAACTGTTTGAAGTCATATAACTTAGAATCTCATCAATTAATGCTGTTCTTAAATCTAAATCACGTAATTCTGCTATAAAATCACCTAATTCCATCATCTACAAAGATATAAAGAAGGAGGAAATATTGGAGATGGATGAAATAGTTCCATCCGTTTGGAACGTATGGAATGTAGTGAGGGATGAATTGAAGGGAAAAATGGAATCGGATTTAGCTTCTTTTATACTCTAGCAAGTGCCAAGCAGGAGAAGGAAATCAAAAAAGAAACGATACTCACCTTATTATCCTGTTGTGATAATAAACCATATGCCTCCTGAGCCAAAGAAGGTATTCTTTCATTTTCTTCTGCGGTCGCAGGTGGTGAAGGTGGTGAACCATAAGTATTGTAACCTGATGTGAGAGATGTCATCTTTTTGATTGATTCTTGGGGAAGGAAATGTTGTAGGTGAAAGATCGCAAGGGTGGTATAGTTTGGTTCTTCTTGAACGTAGAGTACTGTAAGATGTATGGATAATTTAGTGAGTTTCAATCAATTATTTATATAGAGGTAATCTAAGATGATATCTTCATTCTTTGACTTACGATTTAGACTCTCGAAATGAATATATAGATGAATCTTGAGTTTTGGCTGGAAGGGGCTTTACTTGATACTTGAGTAAGCGATATTTTCAGGAAGGAAGGAAGAAAAGTCGATTATAGCAAATATTATTCGTCAAGGAAGGAAAGATATTTGAATCTTCCTTATAAGTTATTATTGGTTTCGGTTGAATATTTATGTTTGATACATGAGATGGTGGCAAATCGATTATAATTGTGTTGATGAAATATTTTGTTGATCACAGATTGTGTATGGTTATTATCAGTAAAGAGAACCAGATGGTAGATCAGTTATAAAGTTATACTTCAAAACCCATATTACTTGGAGAAAGAAGCGAGAAAAGAATAATACGAAACAGTTAATTAGTTTAAGTTAAAGTAAGCCGAAGGGGGAATAAAGGGTAACCCAAACTCAGAGCTGAAGGAGAGGAAAATAAAGAAGGAAGGAGGAAAGAAGGGATTTTTTTGGGTAAGAAAGGAAAGCTTTGATTTATTTTTATGTATGCATATCATGCATGGCATCGTTTTTGTTCATTCTTACTGCTTTCCTTTTTGTTTTCCTTGTTTTGGTATTTCCTCATTCTCATCGATTCAACTAAATAGAAGAGTACATTTCAAAGACTCGTTGTTCTCCTTGAACATGAGGCATCTCATCTGATCTGATCTGATCTGATTTGATGATAGTGATTCGAAAGGAGATTTTGTGTCAATTAGTTAATATTGAATATTGAATATTGAATATTGAGGGGAATCAAATGACCGAACTTTTATTTTCGTTTTTAAGCTACACTAGCCGCATTCCAGTTTCTATGCATGATCTAAGTTGTTGATCGCAGAATTGCCATTTCACCTTTGTTCTTGTACAGCATGGAAGGCGATATTAACATTACACACATCATAAACACAAATACTTTACACACAATATACAACATGAGGTAAAGGATGCAATACGCAATTATTAATCGGTTTCCGGAACGTTTTTTGTTTTTTGATTGCTGCTGACATAACCTTATCTCCCTGTGCCTGTAATCAAGACCTTGCAATACCTGGCTTTCTTTATTAGCAATGGTGACGCGTAAAAATCGTTCAATATGCAAACAGTCTTGCCCCATTTTACGCTGACTCCTTCTGCAATCATGATATGCATGCTTTTGCAAGTACAACTTGCGATCTTGAATAGAATGAAGAGTAATCAAAGAAAGGTCTGCAAGGTAACAACGTAGAAAACAAAGATAAGTAAGTGTACAAGCCAACAAAAATCCGTACCTTACATATCGGCAAAGAGAAGTGTTGAACGCGTACGAATTGTGCTCGGCATATATATATACTTATCTGATAGTTATCCTAACCTTGACGTTTAGGTAATTGATAACCTAAAAGACCACAAAGACCGCCGGACTTGAACTTTGCTTATTCATGTTTACTAAAAATGCAGATCCCCAATTTGTCCTTGGAAGGTATATAAAGGTGTAGTACCAGTCATATAATCTTTCGAAAAAACATGCTTTCCCCTTCATCGCAAAGCACAAGCTAGCAACAACCTCACCCCAAATCTGATTCTCACTTCCGCTTTTAGTATTCATAGAATCGCAAGAATGGCTCTTCCCGAACAACTTCCCATAGTCATCCTCGGTACATCCTATGGTGGACTTTCGTGTGCTCATCATTTACTCAAGCATACCATCCCAAAACTCTCACAACCTCGACAAATTGTATTAATCTCACCAGTTGACCAAGTTATCTGTCGTCCAGCTACACCAAGAGCACTCATTTCTGATGATTTCTTCGATCAAAGTAAATTGTTTGTTTCACTTGAAGATCTTCTTAAACAATACAATCAAGATGGTGTTGAAAGAATCAGATTGGTAAAAGGTTATGCAAGAAAACTCGACGATAAATCTAAAATGTTAGATATTGAACTGTTGAAAGTAGACAATGGTGAAAGTAATGGTAAGATGGAGAAAATCGAATTTCATTCCTTAGTTATTGCGACAGGTGCTTCTACACCTTCACCTTTACATGGATTTAACACAACATATGAAGATTTAAGATTAGCTTGGAAATCATTTAGACAAGTTTTATCAGATGCTACAAGCTACTGTATCATTTCAAATAAAGATTTAAAATCGAAGATATGCCGATATGACTTATATACTTCGGCATCCTTGTCAATTTGACAGTTGTGATATTCAGGTAATTGCATCAAATACTACCGTTTGCTGGGTATGCGAGGAGATCAGATGTCCTGAACATACAAAAAGACCTATACATTCATGTGGAACATACGAAGAGGTAGTAAGTGTTTCTCAGCATACGTTTATATCTCTTTCAACACTATCAATCGTTTCAAGGATAATCGTTAAGTTTGAACATTGTATAGTTTTCGGAAGGATTAGATCAACCATATTTTAAGAAAATTGCCAAAGAATACAAGTTGAAAGCTGTAAGCAGTTTGCTTTATCTCCTATTCACATGATCAGGATTTACCTTTTGGCTAATCAATCCTTATCATCATTGATATAGTTCACTCGCTTACTTGAAAAGGTTCAAAATGCGGAAAGTCAAATCGTTTCTCAAGCCAAAACTATTCGACCTGGATATAAATGTGAATTAAAATTACCTGTCAATTCTCATGATATGTTAGATAATAAAAACATGTATAATGGTATCAATGTTCATTTTTCTATTATTTTTGAGGATGGAGTTAAATGGCTTTTACGAGTTAGACAATTACATCAATTCTCATCACCTTCTGAAATCATAGAATTTGTCACAAATAGTGAAGTAACTGTTCTTAATTTACTGAGAAAAGGTGATATACCTGTACCGGGTGGATGGTTACCTCCTGAAGGTAAAGGAGAAAATGAAAGAGGTCAGTGATCTTTTTAAATAACCTTCATCTTCAATTCACACCGTTAGTAACATTGAAGATAATTTCATACAGTAGATATTCATTATTTTTTTTACGAATTTATGAATGGAAAATCGATAAAAATACCAAAAGAAGAAAACGATTCATTTTCCAATCCTGGACCTAAAACACGTAAATTTATCGATGAATATGCCAAAATCCAAATTGCTATATCCAATCAACCTCTATCTACAAATTTGATCGGATGTCCTATAACTAATCAAGAATCAGGTAAAATTGAAATTGGAGGATTAGCAAATTATAGAAAATTGAATTTAATTGATTCACCTTATTTTGTTGGACCTTTCAAGAATAATCAAGATAGATATTTATCACTTATCGATATAGCTCTTGATCATATATTAAATGGTATTTTATGTCAAAATGATCCTTTAGATGGATATCTATTTCACCTTCAATTGAGAGAACTAGTTGAGAATTGTGTATATTTATCAGAGGAACCTAAAGAAGTGTTTATTAGAGATTCAGATGATACAGGAGATAATTTCTTTGGAGATGATGAAGGGAATTTCACCGGTGTTCTTGATTGGGAATGGTGAGTAAGATACTGTTTTCATCTTCTATGACCAAAATCTCATGGATACCAATACGATATTAGATGATCGATAAGTTAAATTTGCTTGGGTTTGACTCTATTAGGGCATATGCAACTACCAAAGCAGAAGCATTTTCTTCACCCATATTCTGTTTCGATCATCCAGATTATTGGGGAGGAAGTAATGAAATACTTCCAGCTGAAAAATTGCTGATAAAAACTTATGAACGATATAATAGATCAGATTTAGCAAAATGCGTTATAAATGGTAAAATTTATTCTAGATTGAATTACATTATTGGAAAATTTAATCAATCAGCTTGTAGTCAACGAGCTGTTTTAGATATCTTTGAAGGTACAAAACCTGACGATTTTGATCCGCCTATTGAAGTTGGTGAAAAGTGGAGAAAGTATCTGATCGAACGATACAAGGAGGACGATAATTTATCTAAATTACCCAAGTCGTCCAACTAGGACCAAGAAAGTTAGAGAATCCGGCATATCCTGTGTAAATTAGGAGAAACAAAATAAATACACATCAAGTCATGTATACATTGAACACACCATACAATATATGGCCTTGCCTTACTTGAACATGTGTATAATCTAAGTTACCTTCCATGGTCACCTCATTATGCGCTCATTAGATCGCTTTGAGTTGAATTGGAATAACTTATGGGAAGTACAGTATATTCAATATTTCAATATAGGGCATGCATGCATACCGTACCATAAATCACTCAAGATCTAGTTAGTTCCAGAACAAGATTGGAAATTTAATCTCAGGAAATTGAAATTAACAGCTTAACCTTCGTCTTCGACAATTGTCACAGTACTACGCTACTTCGGTCGGTACTCACAAAATCTAAAATGCTTCATCCGATCATCACGCTGGAAAAACACACGAAGTATCAACTTATGAATTCTCCGATATAGTACGAGCAATGTAGGTGAAACGATTAGCATACTTTGCTTGGCTGGGCGCCAAATCCCGTGGACTAGACCACTAAAAGTGCAGAACATATTTTGGTCGTCTGCACGCTGCGCTCACCCCCTTCTTCACATGTTGACCGAGCGTTATTCTATGAGATCAGGGACTTCAAGAGTAAAAGCGGTAAGGGAGGTGATGTAGCTCAATAAGATCAGTGTAGCTCAGGTAGGATTGCGGCAATGGCATTGATGCTGCGGCGGTCTTTGATGGTGACTTTTGTTACATTCATCAGCATCAAATGTCAAGATCCGGCCTAGACTACAGAAGAATACTCGGAGTGAATCGATCTCCAGGTACTCTTGTATAAGTAAGGTTCAACGACTGTGATATGGCTGAAATCTCATCAACTATCGACCTACCCTGCTTCACTAACAGTGAAAGTAGCGATCCAGACAAATCTTGAGGGATGTCTTTGAAGGTGAAAGGTAAAAAGCGACCTCGCTTACTATTTGAGACGTTGATCAAGGTTATGCTAAGAGGACCAAGAAGGTTCCGATATTTTGGCCTTTTTTGAAGGTGTACTGACGTTCAGCCTTGTCAACCCGATACTATATCCAAAAAGCCAATTTCAGCATTGACAATGCATGAATCGATATATTTGTTGTGACTGCATGTGTTTGTTTGTGTATTCGCACGGACAAATACACTCAACCTCACTCACTCACTCACCAAGTACTAGAGATTTTTTGATGGATGTGGCGTTTTTGTCCTTTGATGTCCATTTTGATCGGATCATTTCTCTTTTCTTTAAATCATGAAACGAGGGTTATTATGATCCCTTTGATCAATTCCAGACTCTGTTCTCAATATGAATTTTCACGATATATATGAACGAGAATATACATGGGCGCACGACCTTGAAAAAAGCGATGAGAGAATAAGGATCATTTTGATGGTGAGAATTTTTTACATTAAAAGTCTGTTAGTAAGGTTGATCAAGGGCAAAATCAAGATCAAAGATCCTTCTACTACTGTGCATTGAAAGTACGCTTAGCTATGGTCAACGCTGACTGTACTATGATGATTATTCTACAGGATCAAGAAGATTTTTTTCTCTTTTATTCTTCTTCTTGATTGAAACCATTTCGCTTAACGATATATCCTTGCTGTAAATTAGAAAAACGAAAAAGCTTAGTCAGTCTATCTGTACATATATATATATATACTTATAATCTTCCACATGATATTTAATCGAGTTCTTTCTTCTCTTTCAACCAACAACCAAAATACTTTACGAAATAATCTATTACTACAGTATAATAACCTTCAATTATCTTCAATCAAGTTAAAAGCAATAAGTCACGCGATAAACATAATTTATTCCTTTCTTACCATACAAACCCAATAGAAAATTAACATTTCACTTTTCAATTATAATATCAGACAATTAAACCATATTATAGAACATCAGAAACGAAAATCACAAACGAAATGTCATCAACAAACAAATCAACCAGATCGATCTTCTCACCGATAATCCTCGTTTTGATTTTCCTCTTGATAATAACATTCTTATCCACTTCTGCAAATGCTCAATTCGCTCCTGTTCATATGGCATATTATTGTCGTCAACAATGTGAACAAAGATTTCAAATGTGTGCTAGAAGTGCAAGTAAGTATATTTTCTTTGTCGTTTCTTCTTGATAATCCCGTGGCCAACGCCGCAAATTGTCCTCACATTTCTTTTGGATATTATCAAAAAGCTAATGATCAATCTGTTTTTCTGTTAATAATGATTAGTTTCAGGACCTCGCTTAGCATCTTGTTATTCGATTCGAACAGTATGCTATATGCGATGTTGATTGATGACTTCGCGTGGTTTTCTCGGTTTTAATACTCAATCATTCACATGACGCTACAGTATACACAGACACACCAAAAAACCCATTTAACAATCAGCATTTACTCCTTTTCAATACATTTCATCGGATATACAAGGACATTTAAATACAACTCACCACTTAATGGACATCTTTCCTCCTCTTTTCGTTACTTTTCATATATAGACATAACATAGATGGGTTCTACATTCTTTATAATCATAATACTGTGATATAGATAAAATACTATATAGTATAATATTCGATGTTAGAGAGAAGAGGTGTCACATATTGAAGGGGAATACTATACACAATTATCATAGATGGGCTTTTTATACAATATAGATGGGTAACAAACAACAAAGTACAATTATAGATGGGTAAACTGACATTATAAATCAAAATATGAATTTCATGATTTAACGATTTATATAATTTGAAGAGGTGAGCTTGTACAAACGTTCTTCAGCACGCAATATATGATGAACCATTTATATACAAATGCCTTATTTATCCAAACGTATTGAGCCCATGGTACAGCATGAAAGATACCGATAAGGTGGGAAATTGTGTGATTGATACCAATATTTGTGATAGATTGAAAGCCGATTTGAGGGTGATGAGTCAATGCGTTCCTTTCAATCAATTATCTTTTGATACACACGTTGTTCTAAAACATAGCTCGGCCCGTTGTAAAGAGGTTAAATTGATTGAACCATAAAAAGATAGCCGGACAAGGCTGTGAGGCTGAGTGATGTTTGGGGATAATTTAGCATTATGAGAGAAATCGGATTCCTTTAAAAAGAAGACCTTTCTTCTTTTGTAAATTTTGAGATCATGGCATATTGAATCCAGTTGGAACAGCGGAGAAATGCAATGCCGATCAAACTAATCAACCCAGATTCACCAACCGAAAAAGTCTATCGAGAAAGAACGTTAAATCAAGTGATTAAGTTCAGACGAACAAAGACGGAAAGGAGTATAAGCAAGCACAGATGTGAGGGGTTGAAACCTTTTTTTTTGTAGATTTTCTGTTTTTAGTATGATTGATGTATCTGTCAAGAACGTATCATCAGAACATCATGTTAGGCATAAGGTTTAATTTACTTGCGGAGTGAAAACGAGGGCTGGGCTGTTGTTGGGGAATTATTCAAGGGGGAAAGGTGTTTACCTGTGTTTACTGTTCCCTTTCAAATAGGTTTCAAATAGGTTTTCCTTTCCGTGATTTGAGCTATTGGGCAGAATGATGAGCTAGAAGTTTATGCTTTCAAGCCTCAAATAGAACACTAGTTGAGGTCTCCTTGTGTTTAGTAGCCGTTTAGAGCGGTGAAGGTGAATCATGTAGCTGGTTCTAAGAAAGGAAAGGGATCGACATGTTTTGCTCCCTCAAATGATCAACAGAGTATTAGTGATTAACTCAAGAATATTAACAAGTATAACATGTCGAGAGGAGTTAGGGTAGACTGTTGAGAAAGATATATAAGCAGCCAAATTATTGTTCGTTCAATTGAGAATACCTCAATATATCCTTTTCATGCCTGTACTCATGACTTACCCATATCAAAGCCATTCTGCTTTCTAGTTTTTTACGGTTTTGTTTAAAAGTACTGTAAGTAATATGCAAATCTATTACTTGATTTCCAGACGAAAATATTTCCACTAACTAACAAACATATATAGTTCAGCAGCCATAAACATCTCTTCTTCAGATCGATTTCTACCTCTTAATCATCTTCTTCCCTTAGATTCGCAATCCCAGTTTCTTGTTACAAGTAACCACGATTTCCAAAATGGTCAGACCACTTATCTTTCAAAAACAGCACATCAATCACAACCACTGTTTTATATTAGCATTATTTATGATTTGGTTGTTGAGTTGTATACCGGTAGCGGAAGCATGGAATCCTTACTTGGCTTGTAAAACAACTTGTAATGCTGGTTATCTTAGTTGTATGAGCGTTTACGGTTAGTGCTTCATCACATTCCTCTTTTATCTATACTCTCCTAACCGGAAGCTCATAGGTGTGACAGCTGATGATATATTGTTATTTTTCCGGGGGTTTTTCTTGCTGTAGGAAACGTTCAAATTTGTAACATAGCATTCAGAAGTTGTTTTGCTAGATGTTTGTAATTTAGCGCACTCGTAATCATCAATTCGATCCTGATAACAATCCACAAAGCTATCATGGCAATGTCATGTTGTATTGCCTATTGCCTCCGTAGGTTACAATCTTCTATGCTACATCTAGATGAATATACACTGTGTACAGTTTCCGATTGTCATGTGTAACATTCCGTTTCCTAAATACGACTAAAAACATTTCAACATGTCTATTCGGCCGGTGCCTTTCACTGGTCTTAATGTTTGGTTCCCGTAGATAGGACGGTAAAAATATGATTGAATCAATATCAATTCGAGTTCATCGACTTTGTCCCTCCCCGCCTCCCTCATCTCCATTCACGAATCTTGGTGGCCCCCAGACTCAAGATTTACATTACTCACTGTATTGATTAGTGCGCTAAACACACGCAGATGCACTCGATCCATTTTAGTTGAATATAGTCTACCGCAACCCCTCATACATCCCCCAAAAAACTTTTAGTGGTATGATGAGCCCCCATTTCTCAATGTGATATCTGGTCTTTAGCTTCTTCACTTTTGTTCGATTCACGACAAATAGGAGAGACGTGCCTAGACTAAAGGAATTCAAGGGTGGGATGGGCTGATGTCCGATCGCAAATAAGCGGCAATGGGATATCTTCAGTCTAATACATCCTGCCAACAAGAGTACCAGCTTTGAATTTCAGCACATGAATCCAGTTGTACAGATATAATCTACAATCGCCAAGCAATAAGTTGAAAGGATTCGTGTGCTTTCAGCAAGATGATATCCTGATCAAAGAAGTGGAAAAAAAGGCTTGAACTAACCAAGTCTGAATACCGAATGAACAGGTATATTGCGGCTAAGCCGTAATTCTTGCTGTCTTTCCCTAGAAAAAGTGCCGTTACCGGCGGTATCATTTTCCCAGCCAAATCCTATAGATCCCCTGACTATTCCACTTCCCCTTTATGCGTTGATGAGAGAATTTTATCCGAGCCGACAAGTCAGGAACATAAGACAGGACATGTGGAAAAACTTTTTTTTAATGCTGTATAAAAATTTTGGGTTTCGTTGTTTGGTTAATTTACAAGCCAAAAAAACTTTTGGACTAAATCATAATGAACTAATGACGTTTGAGGCGTTACCTTTACCGACCGATAAATTCTTGATATTTACGAGATCTTCGTTTTGTCTTCCTTCATGATACAGGATAATGACGTACCTTATAAGGTTTTAGACCGAAAATCCTTGAAGAGTTAGACGGAAAAATTAGGGTTTCTCTCTCTAATCAAAGGAAAATACATGTCTTGTCAATCTCGTTTGCGGTTACAATTGCGGTAATGGTAAATGATCGGACCCGTACAAAAAATAAGATAAAACTAATAAGATGCTGTTTTCCTTTGGCGAGAGGAGGGTAAGGAAGAGGCTAGGTATGTCGTTAGATGAAAACAGATAAATACCTAACTCATACAATTTAGCCCCTTGGGGATCTGCTTTGAAGGGGGGAACAAGAAAATTTTTCTTCTGCGACACCATTCCATATGATTGGTGAATTACCTATAATCACAACAAACAATTTTGCTTGGGAAGAATTTGGACAACTCTGATTATTATTGTTCGTTTCTCTTTTTTTCTCTTCCTTCTTCTGATTTAATCGTTCGAAAATTAAATCTTCTTTTGAGTTGAACCGAAAAAAGTCATTTTGAAATAAGAGTTAAATCTTGTTCAAACAATCATTTATCTGGGATCATAATACCTTATTCCAACTACTGTACAAACAAACAAACAAGACTCCCTTAAAAAATGGTAGCTGCTGTAGCAAGTGGAGAATCAGGACTTGATTCATGGGGAGATTTCTTAAAGAAAGAATATAGAAGACCTATTTTATTTTGTGCTTTAATTGCTATTGCACCTATTGCATATGGTTATGATGGTACTTATTTCACTTCATTATTAGAAACAGGTGTTTTCGGTGAGTTTGCTTTCTCAATCAAATCCAACTGTATATTCTCATGTATGCAAGTTGAATTTGTTGATTAATTTGCTAATATCGGTTTCATTGTTTGGTAATTGTAGTAAGACAATTCGGTGATACAACTGATAAAAACGGTAACCCTGCTATTTCAAGTGGTAATCAATCTTTATGGGTTTCAATTATTCAAGTTGGTGAAGTTGTTGGTTCACTTGCAGCTGGTCCAATTGGGTAAGTCAAAACTTTTCCTTCTTTCTTCGCAAATTTCATATTAGTGGACTAATTCGGAAAAACATGATATATAGTGATTTCTCAGGTAGAAAAGGTGGTATCTTCGCTGCTATCGTCTTACTTGCTATTGGTGTCGTTTTACAAATGATAGTCATTGGTAGTAGTGCTCTTTTAACTGTTGGTAGATTGATCGCTGGTGCTGGTATTGGTATTATCTCTAATGCGTAAGTTGAACTGGTCATTGACAAAGAGAGATTAAGCTGATTAATTATCCGGTATTCAATACTTTCAGTGCTCCATTATATCTTTCAGAAATTCCTCCTGTAGAGATTCGAGGTGCTTGTGTTTCAAGGTATGTTAAAAGCTGATAATTACAACCTTTGTAATGAGCTTTGTTGCTGATTTACAATTGTGGCGTTCACAGTTGGCAATTGATGTTAGCTATTGGACAAGTTATTGGTGCTTGTGTAGGTTTAGGATCACACAATCTTGAAACAACAGCGTTAGTACCATTCAAATAGCTCAGAATTCTATTGTATCGATGATGAAAATACTAATTTATATGTTTGATATCATTAGTTCATGGAGAATCCCAATTGCTATCAATTTAGTTTGGGTAGTATTATTATTTGGTGTATTATTTATCGTACCTGAATCACCTAGATGGTTATTATATAGAGGAAAAGAAGCTAAAGCAGAAAAAGCATTGAAAAAAATTCATGCAGGTTCAGATTATCAAGATTCTTTAGTTCAAGAACAATTAGCTATTTTAAATAAATCAAGAGAAGAAGAAGCTAAATCATCTTCAAGTGTATCTAAATGGTCTGATTTATACAGTACGTTACGTTTAAATAAAACATATCAAAACTGTATCATCTGCATAATACTTATACTCAAATTGCATCATTAAAAACTGATTGTAATATTTGATTATCTGTTAAATAGAAAACCCCGTTGAAAGAAGAAAATTCATCGCTACAGTCGGTATTTTAGTTTCTCAACAAATCTCCGGTGTACAATTTATTTTCTCCTATACAACTACTTTCTTCACCCTTGTTGGTTTGAAAGATACTTTCATCATTACTGTAAGTCGTGCTTCTAGGTTTGATACTGAGCACAAAATATAGAGCTAATGCATATATACACATCATATAGATCATTGTCGATTGTATTGAAGTTCTCGGTGTTATCGCTTCCTTCTTCGTCGTTAACCGATTCGGTCGAAGACCTTTACTTCTTTACACGTAAGTGCTTTTCTTTCCAATTTCCATGTGATTACCAGTAGCGATAGCATGCTGATCATAACGTGCTCTATCTTTAGCGGTGTTTTCATGTTAATTACATTATTGGTAGTTGGATGTTTAGGTGCTGTGGCAGGTCAAGGATCAAGATTTGAACCATATTTAGCTGATCATCCAGCCTTTGGAAAAGCTGTTGCTGCGATGATTTGCTTATATGTCTTCGCTTTCAACGTCGCATGGGGTCCACTCGCATGGGTTGTTGCCGCAGAGAGTAAGTAACGATCATCCTATCTGGAGAGCCTAGCTGACTGACATGTTGCGTATTATAGTGTCAACTGGACGAAATAGACAAAAACATTTATCAGTTGGAACAGCTTTATTCTGGGTTTCAGCTTGGGCAGTCACTTTCACTTTACCTTATCTTTTCCAACCTACTGAAGCTGGTTTAGGTCCTATGATTGGTTTCGTGAGTGATTCTTATTATATTGTGATGTGTTGCGTAGAAAGCTGATTATATTGTTTGTCGAAAATAGATTTACTCTCTTGGTGCTTTAGCTTCATTATTATTCGTATACTTTTTCATTCCTGAAACTATCGGTAGAACACTTGAAGAAATCAAGTAAGTCCCTTTATATTACAGTCGCATACAAGAAATAATTCATAATCATACTGATATGTGGTTTCTTCATTTAGCTTTATGATGGAAGCTAGAATTCCAACAAGAGAATGGAAAGATTTCGATTTAGCCACAGTTGTAGCTAAAGATGAAAAGAAAGGATCAAGAGGTACAACAGAACATGTTGAAACTACTTTTACATCAAATGATCCAACAAATACATTACCTCAAAAACCAAGAACAAGAAGATTTGAAACTTCTTTTATGAACAAGAAAGAAACTGAAAACTCTGCTGATTCTCCTTAAACAAGTGGAGGGTAAGGTAGGAACGTATGTTATCAATCAATAGTGATAGATAATCATGATTGAACGAAATAAGGCATTGGAGTAGATATGCGGCTGATCAGCCTCGAAGGACGGACACTATAACTTATAATCACATAGAAAAGCTGTAGCCTTTACTTACATGCATTGATAGACACAACTCAAAAAGCGAGGAATGACAATATCAAAGATACTATAATCTACTGTAATCTTACTGCAGTGCTAAGATAGCCACGGGATATGGCCGTACACTGATTAGCTCGGTTATCGCCGCCTGCACATCCCTTCTTGTTGTTTGGTTCACATCATCATGGTTGAATTCCGCACAAGCATGACTTGTAAATTTTACCACAGCATCAACATCCTTTGACCTTTCAGAACATGCCCCTCACCCCAAAAATAGAAGACACGACCTTGATGAGCGGTTCTGGAACATCATACCCATGAATCATGATGTAGGACTTCAGTGAGAAGCCTGAAACATGGTACCCAAACGAATATCATCAAAGCGTTATCTTTACACCCTTGATATGATATTCAAACTCCGATATTGTCGACTATCCCATTAGCTCTGATCATAAATCGTAGCATACCGCAAGATGACAGGTTTGAAAAAATCTCAAAAGTTTTTCGTCAATGAAGGACATATTTTAAAGCACCAACAATCAAATAAAGATAATCATTGGAATCTAACGAAGAACGTAAACAATCAAATGGATAACGATCAAGTAGCTCAAAATGGTGATCACAATGGGAATGTTGATAAAAATCAGAGTCTTTGGGATAGATTGAAGCAGTACTTGAATTTTTTTAGAATACATGTACTAATTTTCACATTTACACCGAGTAAGTATGATAAGGACTGAAAATCAGGAAAAGGGGGAAGGAGCAAGGAGTAAGGAACACCTTTGGCCTCTAGAGCACAAGCTAACAATCCTCGTTCGTACTTAGTCATTTCAGCATGTATCTTCTACGGTGCGAATGGCTCAGCTAAAGGCAATGCTAATAGTGCAAATGTTGGAGTACAAAAAGTGACCTTTATCGACAGTTTGTTTATTTGCTTTTCTGCTATGACGTGAGTAGCTTTCTGTTGGGAGTGATACAGGATCAAGCTAAGTGTGGGCTATGATTAGAACATGCGGTCTTGTTCCAGTCAAGTAAGTCTTTTGTTTTTTATTATTTTTAGCGACAAAAATACCGATACATGGAGTCTTGTTAAAGCTTATCCGCATTACATCCATTTCAACAAGTTATAATCCTTTTCCTATTCATTATCGGTGATCCTCAATTCGCTGCTTTTGTTATGGTTTTAGTCAGAAAAAGATATTTTAGAACACATTGTGAACAATTATTATCAAATGATAGATTACGTAGAACACAAACTATAAATCCCACAAAAACAATAGCAACTGAAAACCCCAAATCATTAAAAGAAAAGATCAAAAACCTGAAAAATGATAAAAAGTCATTATGGATATCTGGACCTGTTGAAGCTCATCAAATCGAAAACTATGCTCAAGATCGAGACCAACATCATGATGATACTGATGATCAAGTAGAGGAATTAGAAGGTAGACCAGGTGTAACTGATTCACCGGTAGAAATGACTTTATCAGAAGGAAGAAGATCAGAAACAGTAGATAGTCCAATAAACGGAAAAGCAAATCAAAGTCAACCTTCGACATTAGGTAGAGGATCAGTCACGATGATTCCAACACATCCTACATCCAGAGCCGAATCGATAAGAGGTCATACCACCGCCCTACCGTCGCCCATCGCACCGAGTTTCACCACCCAGCAAGTTCACTACGATAGGCCTTTCATGACAAGGCAGAGACTAAGACAACAAACCCGAAAACAAACTCTTGTTCCATCTGCAACAGTCAATTTAGCTTCTTTGGACCACCCTCACCCACATCCATCACCACTTTCTTCTCAAATTAGACCTCAACAAAATAGATCGCCTACACGTAAAGGTACAGCTATCGGAGCTCCATTAGATCGTGTAAGATCTCCCCTTTCAACTTATGGTGTTGGCACCAATAAACCTATTCCCTATACTGAAGGACACAAGAATTCAGGTATGGGAGGATTTCCAACACCTTTAGAAATTTTGAAAGATTATGTTTTACCTTCGTCAACTAAAAACAAACTGTCTAGACCTGTTAAAAAGTTAGAAATCTTGATGAATCCAACTATGAATCCTGGGTTACATACCAAGAAAGACGAAGAAAAAGCTATAGATTTTCCTAACTCAAATCAATACAAAACACCGGAACATGAAGAAAGTTGGACAGAAATGATTAGAGGTTCAGTAGCTAATTGGATGCCTGAAGGTTTAAGTGGTTTAGTGATTGGTAGAAATAGTAGATTTTGGACTGAAGAATTAGATGATGATGATTTGGAACAGATTGGTGGAGTGGAATATAGAGCTTTGAGATTGTTGAGCTATTTGGTCGGTGGTGTGAGTGAAATTCTCTCTATACTACAAGAGCACCCCTTTTGACAACCTCTCTGCTATTGTTGCATAGTATATGATCTTTTGTCAGGTGATTCCATTTGCGATTATCGCAATCTACCTTTCTAAAATACATAATTGGGATGTCACATTCAATTCTAAAGCTGGAGTTCAAACTGGTTCGATCAATAAAACTTGGTTTGCATTATTCCTAAACGCTTCAGCTTTCACAGGAACGGGGATGAGGTAAGTCCACTTTTGAAAAAAAAGATTGTTTGTTCGAAAATATCCATCCAAGAGCTAACTCGGAATCGAATTGTTATTTTAGTCTTATGGATCAAGGATTAGCCCCACTGGCTAATTGCTATCTTATCATATACGTTACCGCTTTTGTTTTACTTGCTGGAAATCATGCTTTTCCAATCATTCTAAGATTTATCATCTGGATAGGCACAAAAATAACTAGGAAAGGCGAAAAATTCGAAACATTACATTTTCTACTTGATCATCCTAGAAGGTAAGTTTATTCCCATGCTTTTCCGTTTCGGATGACCTGATACGGTAACTGACGTCGCCGATTGTATAATCTCCAGATGTTTTCTATACTTGTTTCCGAGCCATCAATCTTGGTATCTCCTATTTGTTGTGTCAGGCTTCATGTGAGTATAATCATGTATATGAGTTTCCGCCTTCCTTGCCTTGTTTCTTCGATGAGCACTGGTTTGCTGATTCCATTGAGCTATAATTCGTATCTGCGTAGTATCATCGAACTTTTCGCTTTTCTCGTGTTGAGTATCGGTTTACCTATAGTTGAAGATCTTGGCGGATGGCAAAGGTTTTCAGATGGTCTTTTACAGTCCATTAGTGTGAGAGCTAGTGGATTTGGCATAGTATCTATCAGCAATATGGCTCCTTCAGTCTTGTTTTTCTACGTCGTGAGTCTGCTCATACGTACCAAGACTTGGATTTATACAGAAGACTTACGTTATGAATCCCCCTCTATCAGATCTTGATGTACGTTGCCATCTATCGTAAGTAATTAGTGTATACCGCAATACGAGACCAAGTGAGCTTTGGCTAATATGTAGCGGCGCAGCGATCGCGATGTCTGTCAGATCTACCAATGTCTATGAGGAAAGGGGTAAGTACCGAACAACTTGTCCATTGATTATTAAGGCTTAGCTTAGCGCTTGCTGCTTGATAGCCCTTGGAGTCTATGAGGAGGAGGATCCCGATACTTTAAGTGAAGATGAACCCGAATTCAAAGGTAAAAGACATGAGATATTTAGGTAAGTTCGTACCAGTGTACGTCAGCCAAAATATTCCAGCTGATTTGCCCGGAAAAACAACAGTAAATATCTTCTATGGCATATGCGAAAACAATTAGCCTTCGATATTTGGCCTTTGGCAGTGGCGATCTTTTTGATATGTTGTTTTGAAAGAGGCAAATTGATGGATCCTGAAAAGTCAGTAAAGTAAAACGAAATCACACCTTTTTCCTAGCTGTCTTTTCGGAAACTGAATATTGTTTTTATCTATATTCAATTTAGATACGACTGGTTTACCAATTTCAGAATTATATTTGAATGTACTTCTGCATATGCAGTAATCGGATTGAGTATGGGTACACCTAATAATAATTTCTCTTTTGTTGGTGAATTTGGATATGCTTCTAAGATTGTTGTAAGTTAATCATTTGCCAAATAATACAAATTATCTGATATTCTTTTTTGGATGTATAATACCTGCTAATTGGATACGTTTGATGCATACTCAACAGATCATTTTGGTTATGTTGAGAGGTAGACATAGAGGTTTGCCTGTTGCTATCGATAGAGCTATCTTATTACCTAAAGAATATTCAAGAATCGGTAAATCCCTTGAAGGAAATGAGAATGATAATCAGCATACAGATGACGGTATTATCAATTCTGGTCAACCTCAACATGATGAAATGGCGTAGACTATGGAACGATGATAAGCTTTGTAAATATATATTGATCACACTGTTTACATACCCTGCATGTATCATACACGAATGCACATTGCATAATGCTTGCCATCAAACAGGATTGACAATTTGTGTTATGATGGGATAATTTCACTTGCTCTCAAGCAAAGGAATGGAAATCCCAATTAAGCTTGATTAATCGTGTCAAAAACGCCCGATCGTGCCTGCTATTAAATGGTTTTGCCGATTTCCTGTCCATACCTCCCTCCACCTTGTATGACTCCACATTCCAGAACAGAGGTGCATTACAAGTAGCTTAGCACCTGCACTAGTACTACTGTAATTGCGATGTGACATCACATCTACAACGGGCTTTGTAGTTCTAACTAGACTGTAATGGCGGCTGATAAACTGATAAAAATACGAGGTATGTCATAGTTGGACTGTTAAGTTTCAAAATGATATTATATTTCAAGCGAAAAAAGAACGCTTCGTAACGAAGCAAAGTTTATAGTGTGTGGTCATTTGACATCATAATCAGCTATGTAGTATCAATGAAAACTAATGTATAAGTAAGAACTACATAATCGCCCCATCGCTTCTACACGATTATAGGCTGGCTGTAAAAGGACAAATCATGTCATTGATAAGATCAAATAATTCTACTATAAGAGCCTGTTTTTCTCCTTCTCGTTCATCATTAGTTTATCGATCTTCTCTCCCCATTATATATAATTCGATTCCAAGAGGATATCACTTAAATAATAGTTCCAGATTGTACTCCACAACAAAAACAGATAAATTCGCATCAACAATGTCTGATCATTCACATTTAAAAGCTGAGAATTTATTCTCTTGTAAAGGTTTAACTGCTGTCGTTACAGGTTAGTTCGGTTCCGTCTGTTTAAATCCCCCTCTTCCCCTGTATATCTCACATATATGATTAAATATGCTAACTAAATATATCGATGGTTTATTATACGTATTATAGGTGGTGGTACAGGTATAGGATTAATGCAAACTTTAGCATTAGTTGAAAATGGTGCAAAAGTATTTATAACATCAAGAAATGAAGAAAAATTAAAAGATGTTGCTAAAAAATATGGTGGTTCAAATAATCAAATTATTCCTGTACAAGGTGATATTTCAAATAAACAAGGTATTGAAAAACTTGTAAAAGAAATTGAATCTCAAGCTAAAGATGGTATTAACGTTCTGTAAGTAATCTATTTACATAGTCTATATATTTGACCCTTTATTTTCTGTTTCTACAATTTTTTTTATTTCCAATGATACTTCTTCCCAATCAATTGTGAACTGATTGATTTCCTTGATCTTAGTTTCAATAACGCTGGTATCGCTGGTGAAGGTTCAAGAGAAGGATATGAAGATGTAAATAAAGAAGACGCACAAGCATTCTCAAGTCAATTATTGAAATCTGAATTTAAAGAATGGGATGATATCTTACATACAAATGTTGCTGGACAATACGTGCGTTTTGTCATAAATCCCATCTTCATTTTACATGATTGTGAAACTGACTTACACCCAAATTTCATCCATACCTTAATAGTTCACGGCAGCAGCATTCATTCCATTATTAAATACCGGAGCGAAAACACAAAAAGGTTATGCATCACAAATCATCAACGTATCGTCTATCTCAGGTTTAATGAAATCTGCTTCAGGTGGTCAATTCGCTTATGCAGCTTCAAAAGCTGCTTTAGTTCAAATGACAAAAGTTATGGCTCAAGAATTCTTACCTTTAAAAATTAGAGTAAACCAAATTGCTGTAAGTAGTCTGGATTATCAATTATGATATAGCGCTCATGATAAAGTAGTCTTGACTAACGATGCTTCTAATTTTTTGTTGGTTGTTTTGATGTAGCCCGGTATTTATCCATCAGAAATGACTGCAGGTGATTCAGATGAACATACACATAAATCAGATTTATCAGATACAGAAAAAGGTAAAGGTTTACCTGCTGGTAGACCAGGAAAAGAAGAAGACATGGCTGCTGCTACACTCTACTTGGCAAGTTATGCTGGTGTATTGTAAGTTCTTTTCAGTTCCACATGGACGGTACAGAACAAGTAGCTAATCAAACGACATGATCACAGCGTTAACGGTCAATTCATCGCTCCTGATGGTGGTGCAACCGTTGCTTCTCCTGCTTCGATCTAAGTGGTTTCATAGGATATGCAGGCATGCTTGATTGTAGTGAAGACGACCACGAAAATACCTGCCAATAATGTAGCAATAGTAAATCAGTAGTTAAAAACAAGTGAAATATGTATATATATTGATCACTGAATTATGAGCGTCCGTGTTCGTGCACTGGTATAATCATTATCATCATCAATCAGAGAAAGTCGAGGCTTTCCGGATGTGTCATATATGATACTCCCAATTTAATCTGTAATCTGTGGTTGATTCTAATGCATGAAGAGGTCACATGTTTTCACCTAAGGTTACAAATCCCGTCTTGAGCTTTCATGACATTGTTATTAGCTAGTAGTACTAGTACTAGACTATCGAAGTTGACGTATTTAACGTCATTCAGTTCCCAAAACTTACTACAAGGGGTAAATCTTAGCATACATCAACAGGTCAATGACCGAGGGGGGAGGGGAGATTAGTCGGTTAATCTTAGCCGGTACTCATAAAGTAAAGAGCAGAGCTAAAACAGCAAAACAAGGTGAAAAAAGTCAATTCTCCAGAAATAACGGGAATTTGAATTGAACAATGACAGTTGGAACGCTGTCACCTGCTATTATGGTTCGTATCACCCAAATTGAAGGAGCGTAGCCAATTTGCATACAAAGTACAAACAATTACATTCAACTCATTGACATTATCATAAACAGCATTGATCATTGACAGTCATACAACGTTGACTGGAAATCAGCAATATTGAAATCACAATACAGTAGTCGTGTTTTACAGCCCTTTATTCGCCCCCACCTACACATCCTTTCGATCAACTCGTTTTGCTTTGACCCGCTCCTGATCATCCTAGGAACAACGTCAACGCTAGTAAACGTTGCCATTGCAATCTCAAGACAAATTTTGGAAATCACCTACACTACTCAATAAAGTGATTGATCTGCGTTCATTTGCTTGCTTCAACCCTACTTTACATTTTCATCAAGATTGTATATCGATAAACCACAATGGTGGGATTACAACCATATCCAGATAATCTGAACTTGGATAGATTGAGTGTGGTGAGGTTGTTCTCCTTGCCTAATTGCTGATTCCCAAGATACGTAAAGCACTTCACTGATAATATAATATCATAGCCGCTCACTGGAACAGCAAGTGAAGGACAAAGTAGTAAGTCGTATTTGTTCACTGGATTGGGAGAGGGACAAGTTTGACATTCTCCTAATTCAATATAGATGTCTATCAAAATGGTAAGCTTTTCAACCGAGCATCATTATATGAAACCAAACCCAAAATGTTGATATTGTATTCACGATAGCTATTTGGGATAAACAATGGTGGGAGAATTTACCCGGAGAACCAACTACCCTATTTGAGTTATTTGAACAAAGTAAGCGATATCCTATAACTTCATACATTACCACGCAATGGAAACAATATTAACTCCCATAATACATGTAGCCGTCGCAAGATACCCACAAAGACCCATATTCCTCAAAAGAGCATTATTACCTTCCACGCCAGCTGCACCACAATCTGATTCGGCAATTCAAGAACCTGTCTATTCGAAAACTTTAGTACCTACATCATATGAGACAGTTGCAAGTAGAAGATCGAATTTAGGTTCAGCTTTATTATCATTAGAAAAGCAAGGTAGATTAACTTCATCTAATGTTAACTTGAAAGAAGGACAAGTTAATCCACCTGAAATCACACATCCAGGTGTACCCAAATTTGGTAATAACAACAGATTAAAAGGTGGTTCAAGAAGAGGTTGGGCAGTTGGTATTTGGTCAAAAAATAGAGAAGAATGGCAAGTTGTTGATTTGGCTTGTCAAGCTTATGGTTTAGTAGGTGTTAGTTTGTATGAAACCTTAGGTCCGGATGTTGCTCAATATATGTAAGTCCGAATCGACCTATATTTTGATATCGATCAGATATATGGAGAAGCGAAGATGTTGGTCGTGGAAAATGCTAATTTGTTTCATTTCCAAATTCAGAACAAATCACTGTCCATTATCAATAATCTTTGCATCTTCAAACCATCTACCATCTTTACTTAAAATCGCTCCCAAATGTTCATCACTCAAAGTCATCGTATCAATGGATACTCTTTCACGATCAGAACATAATTTACTTTCTCAATGGGCATCAAGTTTAGGAATTGAATTACTTAACATGGATGATCTTGAAAAATATGGTTCAACAGATGGTGTTTATGTTGAACCTGGACCAGTGAAAGGTGTTCAAGGTGAATTAGAATTAGATAGAGAAAGAGTCGTTACTATTAGTTATACTAGTGGAACTACCGGTAAGTCGTCTTCGCGCCCTAAGTGGAACCAAATCATTTGTTGAAAAGGTTGTGCACCGTTTGATAACCGAAATCTGATGCTACCTTAGGTGACCCAAAGGGTGTCGTTCTTACCAACAAGAATATGACATATGCTGTTCGATCCAATGTCATGGGCATAAATGTTCAGCTCAATGATGGTAGTGAATGGAGATATATTTCCTATCTTCCTTTGAGTCACATGTAAGTCTTTCCCCTAAAATTGTTGACGTTACGTTCATGAGCTGACCCTGTCTGCTTACAGCTTTGAGGTATGTGTTCGGCCTCGGACATAGTGCGATGTATCATTTTTCGGTATAATGCTGACGGGATTTCTTTCGATGTTTACAGCGATTCCTTCAATTAGTAGTGATTTATGGAGATGGTACCATCGCGTTTACAACTGGAGATGTAACTAAATTATTGGAAGACGCTCAAATCATTCAACCTAAGTTTATGGCTGGTGTACCAAGGGTTTGGAATAGGTGGGTTGAGTTGTGTTTCCACACGGGACCGTCCCACCAAATGCGTTGAGCTGATATTTCATTTTCATAGAATTCATTCGGCGGTCAAGACTCAAATGGATGCTGGAGGTCTGAAAGGAGCTCTTTTACGAAAAGCTGTAGATGCTAAATTAGCCAACTGGAGAGAAACGGGAAGTGTTACCCATCCAGTATGGGATGCTTTGGTTTTCAGAAAAGTTAGTATCTACTACCATATTGTTTTGACCATAATTGTCAGCAATCGTTATATTCCAAATATCTGACGCTGATCGCCAATATCTGCACCAGATCAAAGGTCTACTCGGTGGTAAATTGGTTGCATGCACTTCAGGTGCCGCACCCCTCACTCCCGATGTTCATGAAATGCTGAAGATATGTTTCAGTTGTGAAGTGATTCAAGGTGTAAGTTTCACTTATCCTCGTCGTGTATAAAGTCTAAGCTGATATTGGCGATTTATATCGATAGTACGGTCTCACTGAAGTAAGTCAATGATGGCGGTGTTTTAGGCATCGCAAATAAAGTCGGGGAAGCTGATATTGGTTTTTTAAGACAATTGGAACTTGTTCTAAAGGGTAAGTGAGCTTTGCTTCTCAATGGTAGAGATGGTCAGCTGACATTTCATATGTTCAGTATCGGTCATGATATCAAGGCAGTTGGTACCGTTGGTTTCTTACAGACATGCAACGATCTCAAACTCATTGACCATGCCGAGATGGGTGTAAGTCATTCAAGAGCATACATACAAGTGTATTGATCGCTGACGATCTACCGGGAACCCTTAAATGTAGTATACGCACAATGATCATCCAAATCCTAGGGGAGAGTAAGTGATCGTTGTGCTTGTTTTAGGTTTGACCTCGATTGACGTTTCTTCACCTGTAGAATCTGTCTCAAAGGTTACAACATTACTCCAGGTTATCTCCATAACCCCAAAGCCACGGAGGAAAGTATAGATAAAGACGGCTGGTTCCGTACCGGAGAGTGAGTAGTCTCGCTTTCCGTCTTCCTCAACATGTCGTAGACCAGGGGGATTCATGAGCTAATTAAACTATAGTATTGGTGAAATTACACCCCAAGGTCATTTGAAGATAGTGGATCGAGTTAAGAATGTTGTCAAGCTCAGTCAAGGGTGAGTTTGAAACGTGTTCTAAGAGAGCCCATTCTCAGATATGCAACATCGTGCTCGTGCTTATTGTTGTTATCGTGTTATATTTTTAGTGAATACGTGGCGCTGGAAAAACTTGAATCATTGTATGCACTCGATCCACTGTTTTCTTCATTATTGGTACATGGAGATTCAACAAGGTCAAATTTAGTTGCCATAGCAGTACTTGATCCAATTCAAATCGCACCTTTAATTCATAATCTATTAGGCAAATCATTAAAACCTGAAGATTTGAATGCCTTGGAGGAAGCAATTAAAGACAAAAGAATCAGAAAAGCCATCTTGAAGAGATTAGCTAGGAAAGCTAAAGAAAATAAATTGAATGGGTAAGTCGAATTCTCAAGGTATCCTGCCCCATTACGCTAATACGCAGCAGGATATTATGACAAACTTGATATATGTTTGATAATGCTGATTGGAATTGTCATTCTATTGTTATGACAGATTCGAAATGATCAAAGGTATTCATCTAACTCTTGAACCCTTTGGTGAAGATATCATGACACCCACATTCAAGATTAAGCGGTAAGTCAACAGATGTTTAGCTTTTGACTTGTGATACACCTCTTTCATGGTGTCCTTTGTACTCATCCTCCAACCTGTGCACAACGATTTGACCATTAGCTAATAACCATTAAATCTCAAATTGGATAGTAACATTGCTGCAAAGAAATTCAACAAAGAAATTGAAATAGCTTATCAAGAAGCTGAAAATCCCGAGAAAGAAGGTGATGGTGCAGGAACTGACGCTAGATCAAAACTTTAAATCAAGACATCTATCTGTAGATGATGAAACCGGAGAGAGCATAAAAGCGGACACGTAACGAATTGTACTCGGATACTTAATTAGGTAGAGCATATGTAGACGTTATCATATGTAAGGTGTCAGGTTTTTGTAGGTTTTGTAAAAGCCTTTATATTCTGTGGGAATTGTAAAAAGCTTTTTAGCTATTATAGGGATTGTACCGTGGATTGTTCAAGCTGTTAATTCTTATATACCGATGAATACGTCATGTGTTTTAGTAAAAGCAAATTGAATGGAACAAGACTGTATCGTTCAGTGCATAAGGAATGTTTGTCTGGTAGACTGTATGAAGATTCTAGATCTTTTACACTTTTTTACTTCGCATACTCCATACATACATTCATTTAATGTTCATTCACCATATTCATCATCTCCATCATAAACCCACTTATATTTCATTTCAACAATGTACACCATATTTTGTTCCGTTTATTCCTTCTTACATTTACAATTTTGATTTCATTTGTTCGAAAATCTTTGTGATTTCATCTTTTGAAAGCTAAATAAAATTAAATAAATGGAAATTTTATTAATTATACGTTACATTATATATCGATTTTAAATTGTCATGAATTTCATCAAGAAAGTCAGAAATTTCAAATTAAGAAGTAAAAGGACTTACATCTTTTTGAGCTAATTTAATGAAATTTTCAATAAAGATTTAAAAAATCATGAGAAAATTTGTATTAGTGATTAGTTTTCACTTAGTCCACAAGCAGGCAAAGCAATCGTGTTCAATTCATAGAAGAAATGACAAGGTCAAGGAGGGAGAAGGATAAAGAAAAAGACTCACTTGGCCAACCAATGACTAAACCTTCTTCATCACCTTTTTCAGCATATTTAGGTATCATATGGAAATGTACGTGATCAACTACTTGATGAGCTGGTCTACCGTTGTTCTGTTTTTGGGCAAAAGTTTTAGGTAAAAATTAGATTACCTTTTTAAAGAAATGTATATATTGTCTCATCTTCCCACGCTATTTACTTTCGGTAGGGTAAATGAAAGCTTAGATTGGACTTACTTGAAGGATATTATAATTTTCAGCTCCCTGTTTAACAAAACATGTAATCATGAAAGGTCAACACTTATTTAGCAGAATACCTCTTTTAACCTATCCAAGCTTTCAGAAGGATAACCAAGTCACATGGTACAGCAAGGTTCCCCTCGATGATATGGATTTTTTACTCACACTAGCAGCAGCAAGTTTACTTAAAGTTGGAATGATATCTTTAGTTTGATCATCAGGTAAATCAGTTAATTTAGCAGCGTGATCTATTGTTTAAAACATCAGTCAGAATCGTATATTGGCGAAGAATGTATATATATATATATTCATATAGAGCATCAGAGCCAAAGAGAATACTCAACTCACGCTTAGGAATAACTAAACAATGTCCTCTTGCAATAGGTCCAATATCCATAAAAGCGAATACAGTTTCAGTTTCAAGTAATTTCATTCTACATCGTTAATTCACCATCGCACACACGCCCCACACCGTTCATTTTATGTTAGATCTGGTTATATATTCATAAGCTGTGTTAAAGGAAAAAAGAGATAGATACTTGCGAAGGGATTTCACCTATGAAATAGTAATTGATGTTAGTATTCAATATCAATCAATAAATTTGGGTAAATTCACTTATGAACCCAATTTAAAAAACTTACCCTTTACGATCTTACAGAAAATGCATGAAGCGAGAGAAGTCATCTTTACTCTAATTGTATGAGTGGATATGGTCGTTCAATAAATGGTCGTTAATAGTATATCAACTATATATATTGAGAGCTTCAATATACTCAAGTTAGCTCCCTATTCTCTCACAATGAGATGTAACCTTACCGGCTCGAGCAATCACATTCCTTCCGGACCAACTCTTGTGGAGACCCCCGCCCTTTGATGGTATCACTCACTTACAGTTAGTATCACTGTTTATGACACGTCATGAGATACTGATAAGGTGTATTTCGGCCTAAAATGGGGTATCGGGTAAATCGGCCGATCAATGCTGGAAACGTTGAGTGGAGGTGAACCATTCTCATAGATAACCATAATAAAATGTTGTTGACAGAGTGGTTACACCACAATTGCTGATAGATATAACAAGAATACAGATTCGTTGATTAGCAGAACGACTCAGTCTTATACATTCCCCTAGGGATTCCTTACAGTACTGTGAGTCGTTCCATTGTGATAGAGAATTCTTGCAAATTTACTCAACTCAGTGACTGTTCTGTAAAGGTATAAATAGGCTCATTCTTGTTGGCTATTTAGCTTTACTCTCAGACCATCTTACCTTTCAATCCACCAACAAACAGACTCTCTCCTTGAACTCTGTCAAAGATTTACATAATTGACCATATCTAAGATGTCATCATACGCATCAAATTTAACTAATCACAATCCAGCAAAATATCAAACAAACGCATCATTCGTTTATTCAGCAGCTAATTCTTCACCCGTTTTAAGTCTACTTGACGCTAAGCCCAATGAGAAGATAATTGATTTAGGTTGTGGTACAGGTGAATTAACAATTCAAATTAAAGATTTAGTTGGTGATGGTGGTGGTGGTGAAGTGATTGGAGTGGATAGTAATGAAACTATGGTAAGTTTGTTTAGCTTTTTCACTTATCAGTAGTGTTTATTACATTCAGAGATACAGTATACTGATTGATACTCAAAATGTACTACTATACTATGAATTATCATTGGATATATAGCTTGAATCCGCTCGGAAAAACTCACCAAAATCAATTACATACATTCAAGCTGATATACAAGATTACGAAACATTCATAACCAAAAACCCAGAATTAAAAGGTAAATTTGATAAAGTATTTACTTCAGCTACATTACATTGGTGTAAATCATCACCTGAAAATGTAATTAAATTAGTTAACTGGTTATTAAAACCTAATGGTAAATTTTCTTTTGAATTTGGTGGATTTGGTAATTGGTAAGTTTTACATTTCAAAATTTTAATACTTTATCAATGTACGAATTTTTTTTATATCTTAACTTAACTTACAAATTTTAAATATATAATCAGTGTCGGTGTTAGAGCAGCTTTACATCAAGTTTTAAAATCAAAAAATATCGATCCAGTTCCTTTGGATCCTTGGTATTTCCCAACTGATAAACAATATGAAAAGGTAAGTTGTCAAACCTTATCAACGTCGATATTGAAATTCCACATCATCTTCAAGAGGGAAGCTAACGTATAAATTTATTTGCCATTCCTGGAAATAGCTCTTACGATCAAATGGATTCAAAACAGATTCAATTGCTTTAGTACCTCGTCCAACAGCCTTACCAACAAATTTAAAAGGATGGTTAGAAACTTTTGCTAGAAATTCATTCTTATCTACTGTATCTGATGATATCGCAAATGAAATTTTGGATCAAGTAGTTGAAATCTGTAGACCTGATAATTATTGGTCAAATGTAACTCCTGGTATAGGTGTTAAAAGTGATACTGAGATGCAAAAGGGAGAAGAAGGTTGGCAGGTTATGTATGTTAGACTTAGAGGTTTAGCTATCAAGGTCTGATGTATTGCATTGAGAACCCAAACCTGAACAATGCTCTTATCGAGGATCATGAAGTAGATCTTGGCATAAGTGTGAGCAGCCATGGAATAGGGTGTAAGAAGGGGATGCATTTTTTGGTATTTTATATTTTATTGATTTCCCTTGTTTTCGTTCTTTTCTCTCCATCAAACCCGTTTCTCCTTGCGTTCGGCAGACGTCAACTCTCCCAATTTATCTTCCATCTTCTATGATCTCCAGACCTCTTCCTCCAGCTGCATACGCGTAAGCTATGCTAACATACTCTCCTCATGTTCTCGCCTCACACGAGACCCATTTACTTTCGCTCTGCTGCAGCACTCTTGTAATCAACGTCTCTTGATCTCTCTTCTTCTTGACTAGCAGTTCTTTGAGCATGTTCAACAGAAGGTAAGATATCGGATTGAGCTAAAGAGATCTTAGATCCTCCATCAAAGGCTAAAGCGATTTCTTCGAGGGTATATCCTTTGGTTTCAACCATGACTATTGGGTTAAAGAATGAATCGTGAGTCGTTGAGTCGATACTAGCAATCTCATGAAAAGCGACTTACAGAAGTAAACTAAAACAAATTCAATGATGACTAAAGGCATATAGACGATATAATATTTGTAGCCTATAGTTATTCCCGTAAGTATGTATTCCTTGGCAAACAACAGGATGCGTAGACTGGAGAACTCACCAATAGCTTCCAAAGCAATAGCGTCAACCCAAGAAACATAAGCGCCTTGTAATTGATATACAGTATTCCAGACTAACATTCCTTTTGACCTCATCGAGAAAGTTTGAATCTCTGAAGCATATGAATAAATGACTGGACAAGCGAAATTGAAAAAGCCTTGGAAAATCCAAACTAATGATACTGTTGCTATACCAGCGTGTGTATTGGTCTCTCCGGTATTTGCGTAAACACCACTATTCGAGACATAACCATTAGCTTCCTGTAGCAGACAACGATATTGAGGACAACATTTGTGAACTTACCCAGAAGCACAAAGACCGACTAAACAAAGAAGTAGGAAAGGCCAAGTCCAAAGAACGATTTTCCTTCTTCCAACAAATCTACCGGTATATACAGCAGCAATTTGACAGATCCAAGTAAAACCGTTCAATCCAGCTGCGATACCAGTTTGAGTAGTTGGATTGGTTATACCTACTTGATCAAACACGATTGTATAATATGTGTATAAGATTGAAGCACCAGACATGTTGAATAAACAAGGCATCAAACAAGCCAAACCTAATCTATGTAAGTTGGATCGGTTTTTCAGGATTGTTGACCATTTTTCACCTTTAGCTTCTTTTTCTTTCAAAATAGCAGCTTTCATTTCTTCAAACTCGAATAGTACCAAAGGATCTTCTCGATTACCATTACCATGATATTCAACCATGAAATCAAATGCTTCTTCTTCTTTTCCATGAGCGAATAACCATCTAGGTGTTTCGGGTACAAATTGAACAGCGATTAAGATGTATAGTGCAAATACAACTTGGATGATATAAGGGATTCGCCATGACCAAGAGGATGTTAGGTATCCAACGCAGCCGAAAACAACCCATCCTTCAATGAAAAGACCCAAGATATACCATGAGTTCTATAAAAAGTGAAAGATAAGCACATAGCAATATAGTATCACACCCTTACTGAAGTAATCAGACTTACCCATGAATGAGCTACGGTGGATCTGGATCTTGGATGACTGATCTCTTGAACGACTACCAAACTTGTCATAAGGAAAGAAGTAAGACCGAACCCGATGATAACTCTTCCAACGCAGAATACTACGGAGCGTATATTAGCCTATCCGTTATATTTTATTTTGGATTTCCAAATTCAGGACTTACAAGCATAACCATTAGCACCGGAAACACCAGCGATACAACCAATGATTGATCCAGCCAGAATTGTAACACCGTAAACTATTAAAACATTAACAAGTCAGCCACAGTACAACCAACGAAGTGCCAAGAATGACTTACATCGGATGCCCCATCTTCTACCTAAATTATCATCAATCCAAGTAATGATCGGTCCAACAGCAACACCAGAGAAGGAACCACAAGCATTTAAAAGACCGAGTTTTACACCATTTGGATAACCGAGATCGGCTTGCCAAGCATCAGAAGCTTGAAGACCGGAAATGAGGGAACCATCATCTGTACAATAGATGTTAATCTACGAGCCAAAGCTGTAATCCATGGTGTAGTGCAATAACGTACATCCGTTCAAGAGCATTCCAATAGCGACAATACTCAAAAAGCTGGAAAAAAGGTATGGTCAGTAAATCTGGAATATGGGAATACTGTACTGATAAGGATTGTAGAACTTACAAATTGAGTTTGAGTTTTCCTTTATTTTCGTACCATTTCAAATGATCGCACGCGTTGGGACTGGATATACGAAGGTAATAAAGTAAAATCAAACGATATAAGTATCCCAAAAACACAATTAACAATTAGGTAACGAGGACGGTATATCATGATTTCCATCAAGTAGGATAAAGAATGAGAAAAACGAGAGAAAGGATAAAACCAATCACATAATGGTCTAGACATAATCTTTTACTTGAAATCAAATAACTTACATAGATTGCCAATCCGTTGTCATCCTTAATCAAAGACTATTAAATGTGTGAGCTCTAAGTACATCCACCTTGTAATTGAAAAGCAACTAGCGACGCAGGCATTATCCTGATCCGCTAAACGACGGTATGATCTCAGCTCGAGAATTTATTTCCTTTCGTTTTATGATGGAAATCTCGGCACCCGTGTTGCTTTTTTAAATCTAACATTTCATTTTATTCACTTTTTTTTTTTTTTTTTTTTTTCCTTTTTCTTCTTTTGTCTTTTCCCGGTTATTCTCTTTCTTCTTTCCCCCTTATTCTTATCCATCCTCCCCGTCTTAAAAAAAGGATTAAAACGTAGATGAGATAAAAAAGAAAAGGGGGAAGGAAAGAAATTAATCTAACCAAAGGAAAACAAAGAGAAAAGAAAAAAAGAAAAAGAAAATAAAGCGTTTATCAATATCTGTTGAAGATTATTTGATAAATGAAACAGGATAGATTGTCTAAATTGACTCTTTTTTGGTTTATTTGTTTATTGTTTATTACGATATGTGTGATTTTTGTTTTATTTGTGCACACACTTTATTGTAACAACAATAAACCAAAAAGAGCTTTAGACTAGCAATTTGTTTTCTTGGTTTTTGGTTTTTCGTTGATATTTGCGTTATACTTATAAGATATTTTTTATTGGATCATACATCGTCGTTTGAAAGCAGGATTATTTCATCGTAGGTAGAAAAGGAAAGGAGAAGTACTCGAGGTCAAAGAGACCTCAAGAATAGTGAAAGAGTGAAGTGGAGAAACCATCATTTTAATTTGGTTTCTTGAGCTTACTGACCTAGAGTTTTTGTTTTGTTATAATGGTGAGGCAATCAAATTACTGCTAAATGTTAATGTGTTGAGAGACGAAGCGAAAGTGAAGTAAGTAATGATGATGAAAGTTGTATATATATACAGTTTTCAAGTGAGAGATGAGGATTACAAGATGAAGGAAGAGAAGTAAAAAAGAAAAAAACGAGATCTTTGAATTTGATTGGCGTTTTTTTTTTTCTCACCACCATAAGAATAATTGCGTAATATCGGATCTCCGTCCCGCTCGTCTACATGTTTAGGCACCTATATTAACTCCCCTACAAGCTTAAGATGTATTTTCATAGCAATCAAATCCCCTATCAAAAGTTTCAAAATTCGATAATCTCAGATGCATTAACCGATTGAATCAAGAATTGGGAATGATCCCAACCAATAAGTGTAATTATCGACTCGAATCAGTGAATGACGGATGTCCGTTTTAGTTTCGTACGGATTAAAACACAATATCCAGATACAGAATACCTTTTATGCATTTAAAATATATTATGATTTTAATAAGATCTGCTCTGTCTCTCTGGTAATGCTATATACAATGTATTGTATGTATTGTATGAACAATCCCAATACATTCTTTATCTCACACTCCTCATGGTCCTCGATTAGCCAATGAAGGTTCAGGCGTAGGAAGTACATTCACTATACCTGGTTTATTCTGATTTAATTGGTTGCCATTCCCATTCAATACAGGATATGTTGGTTGAGATTGATATTGTTGACCTGATGATTGAGGAATGACTCTGGCAGACGTAGTAGCTGGACTAGGACCGACAACTCCAGGTATTTGCGAATACTGCTGTTGTACTCTAGCTGATGGTGATGTTATACTATTTTGTTGAAGATATGTAGGATGGCCATGTGGAGAAGAAGTTGTGGTATGTTGACCTTGTATATAAGCAGTACGTGATGGTGAAGCCTGATGCCCATTTTGTATGTATACTTGCTGTTGAGAGGGACTGCTATGTGGTGGAGAGACATGATGATTTACATGAGGATATTGTCCCTGAAGTTGAGGTTGAACAGGCCTTTGTAATGGTGCTTGTTGTGAGGGTGATATCCGCTGTTGGCATTGCGGATGTGAAGGGGAAACATGTTGTTGATGTTGTTGATGTACAGCCTGTGGATTAACAGGGTATCCGGCAAGCGTTGCTCGTTGTTGCTGATGTGGATGGACTTGGCCAAGTGGACTACCTTGATATCCTGATCCGGATTGTACTACACGTGAAGGTGACTGTTGCTGTTGCTGAGCTGGAGGAGGATAATATACAGCATATCCAGCAGGTCTTTCTTCGTTTGCTGGAGGATGAGGATAAGGTAAATAGAATTGACCAGGTGCTAAAGGTGGAGGAGGTGGTCTAGAAGGATCTAGTGGCGCTTGAGCACGATTTGAAGGTGATGAACCTGGAACTACAGGATAAGGTGATTGTGGTACTTGTGATGAATGTCCATTAATTTGATTTACTCCTTGAGCTGGAGTTTGAGGTTGAGCTGGATTTTCATGTCGTTGTCTTTTACGTGCTGCTCGTAATCTACATTCCTTACACTATACAGTGAAAAGTGATATCCAATTAGATAAATTTCTTATTTTTGATCGACTATAGTTGGAATGTTGACCAATTTTAGCTTACCTTGAAATCCACTTGATCCCAATTTCGTTTACCTCTACCTTCTCTTATATCTAATCGATCATGACATTCAGTATGTTGCCATCTACTACAATCATCACAACACACAAGATCAAGGTCTTCGTCCTAGTCCAAGAAGGGATATTAGCTTGCTTCTGTCTCGCCAACGAAGTACAAGATGGAGACTTACGATATTCCAACCAACTTTCTTACAAACTTCGCAATTCAATTCCCATCTTTCGTTATTTGCATTGTCTATGTCTTCTTGGTTATCATCGTTATTCATATGACTTATAGATTTTGATGATCTTTGTCTACTTTGTTGTGCAGCAGCAAGTTCATCATCAGAATCATCAGAAACCTCTTCACCTTCTCTTCTTCTTTTTCTCTTTTCTCTTTTCCTTTCTTTTCTTTCTTTTTCTTTTAACTCATCTTCCAATTTTTTCAATAAAGCTTCTTCTCTCGCTTGAGCTCTTTCTTCTCTTTCTTTTAATCTATCTTCTCTAGCTTTTTGTATAGCTAAAGCTTCTTCTTCTTCTTTCTGTTTTCGAATTTCTTCAGATCGTATTTTTTCCATACGTTCTTCCATTTCTCTTTCTGCAGCTTCACGTTTGATTATTTCTTCACGTTCAAATTCTTTTGTAGCTATTCTACTAGATCTTTTTCGATTGTTTACAGCTTCTTGTTTTAGTCTTTCCTGTTCTTTTGCCTACGACGGAAAGAGAAAAGGTTTTATCAGTATTTATAAAGATAAAGAACATTCAATCTTGGCTTTCAGACTTAGAGATGGATTGTCTGACAGAGCATCAGGGTGTTGGGGTCTGGGTAACTCACCACTAATATACTAATGATGGTAGGTCCAACTTCTTCAGTGAGTAAAGCATACAGAGCTTGTTCATCAGGATCTTTCGAATTAGCGAATTGCTCAGGAAATGTGCGCCATTCGAATAAAGTGACACAGACCTATCATCGAGAATACACACAGAGATACACAGCATCAGCCAAGTAGACTGTTGTTCGACGTATTTGCGGGTACCTGAAATTTGGTTTGGGAAAGGAGATACTCACAGCTTCCCATTCTATAAAGTCAGATGGAATGTGCGATCTATCTTTCTCCCAAGCTAAAATAAGATCGCTTTTCTTTTCTACAACTTCAGCTTTGACCTCTTCTATCGCAGTAGGAGTGGCTTCAGTCTGTTCCCCCATAACGACATCACCGTTGATATTCTCAACCTTGGTTTCCTGTATCACATCATCAGCATTCGTTTCGCCTTCTATAGCGATTTCGTTCTGGTTGCGTTGTTCATCTTCTTTGGGCTGTTCGACTGATGCAATCTTTTCGGCGATATCGGCTTCTGTGCCATTGACTTTAGTGACGTCTTCTTTTGATTTCTCCTCAGGTACATCTTGGGTATCTTGCTCATCCTGCTGTTCGACGACTTCGCTCATTTTCGTCTCAAGTGTCGCTGGTTGAAGAGCAACGGCCTTGGCGTCAATAGGTACTGCATCATCAGCTGTGTTTGCGGCTGGATTGGGCTCTGCATCCCCATTCGGCTGTGTTTGCTACGACGAGTCAACTAAACCAGCTACAATCGACAGCAGCTTGAATGAAGAAAATAGCTTACATCATCAATGGCTCCCTCCTTCTCTACATTTTCTGCTGAATCCTCGCTATCGTCTTGCGGCGGTTTGACATCCACATCCATGGCTTCTGTTATCGTGTTTTCTGCCTTATCTTCTTCTACTACCGCGTTTTCTGCGATATTATCCTCCACGGCAGGTTCTTCTATAAGTTCTTCTCCTCCGTTAATGGGCTGTCCGATCAATGGTGAATTATCTTTAATTCTTCTGGCTCCACTGGCCAGAACCAATCTTTCATGTTCTTCTTCATCTGTTAATTCACTTAATTCACTTTCATCATCTGAACTTGACTCTTTCTTTTTCTCTTTTCCTTTCCCTTTTGCTTTACCTCTCCTATTTTGAGCTTTGGAAGGAGTTTTTGCTGATAGCCATTCATCTGGGACCTGTTGCCATTCATCATCAACATTTCTTAATCTTCTTGAAACTCTTGTTCCTAATGGTAACTGTTTAGAAGGTGTATCTTTACTTTTTGATGGACTCTCATTCGCTATCTGTTGATGTTGATTTGAATTAGGATTATTTCTCATTGAACTTCTAGTTGGTCTAGACGAACTACCATTTACAGTAGCAGCAGGAGTTAGAGGTGTAGTTGAAGTTGAACCACGTTTTAAAGCTTGAATTGTAGGCGTAGGATTACCATAGAAATTGACTGATTTCCTTCTTCTTGATCCGCTTAATATTTCTTCTTCTTTAGGTTCAGGTGGAGGTGGTGTGAGCGATAATTCAGGTGTAAATTCTCGTTTTGTTCGTGATTGCCTTGAAGGTGCCGTTGGAGCAGAAGATCCAGAAGGACGTGATTTCTTAGCTGCTTTTTTGGCTTTTTGTGATGTTTTCTTGATTGGACGTGGTGGTGCAGGTGGTGGAGGAGGCAATCGTTGAATCCATAGTCGATTGTCTGGACATGACTGATAGTCAATAATACATCGCAGAACATATACGAGGTAGATCCATTACTTACCATCAAACAACCAATACGTGTTACCATCCTTATCCCACCCAACAGGTTCTACTCGCTGCATGCAAGGTATATTAGCTTTTCCATAGAAGTATCCGCTAAGGCTGAAAGTGCTTACCCATGTTACAGCCTCTTCCTCGGACTTTAATAATCCTCTAAACCTAGCGGGATCCTCTAATTGCCATTCACACAATTCATGCAGTATTTGGACCTATGAAGGTGATAAATAAAATGAGTCATTTAATATCAGTCTAAGATGAAGTGATAAGCTCGTTGATCAACTCACCTTTTGACTAAGACCCAGTGTTCCCCATTCTATAGGTTCTTCCTCCGTACCCAGTAAGCATATCTGATCAGGTTTCCGCTTGGCATGTGTTTTCCGCAGACTATCAAACGCATTATCTCGGCTGTTTAGTAGTAGTGAAAAGTCAGTCAAGGTAAATTTGGGGGTATGGTAGTATAGATGGAAGAAGGGAACTCACTTGATTTGTCTGTTATACGTTAAAGCGAATAACAGTTTCGCTATAAGTGTAGGTATCAAAGCTTTTTCATCACCATCAAAATCTGCTTCTAATGCCTATGAATGTATGTGATGTTAGCTTGAAGTGAAAACACAGTACGGATAGGTTATCACAGGTAAGTTACAACGGAGATGTTATAGGTAGATGTGAATCGACAGCATGAATTTGTAAAGAGATGATGCAGAAAGATGCTTACTTCAATATCCCAATCTACAAGACCAAAAGCATCTGAAAAAGTCCATATGAATTGTGATATTGAAGCCCATCTCCAATCTTTACGAAGTAATTGTATTATAGGTGATGGTGGTAATGGAGGAAGAAGTTGATCTATAGGTGCAACCGCTAAAGGTAATGGTAATTTACGAGGCATTGTAGCTAATTTGACAACAACTAAGTATTCGATCAGTATTCAGTAAGTGCTTTGAAACCGAAGTCAATAATCATCTTGTGTAAACTAGTAAACTTAAGCAAGGGATATAGGAGTCCATGGGTTGACATGTATATCGACTAATCCTCCTGCTTGTTTTGGTGATTGGTTTATAAAATGATATGTAGGGTACAAAGCTAGGAAAGCATGACTTACTGATTATTCCAGCAAGGATAGATTAAAGTGTTTCCAGATAAATCAATGTTGAATGATGGAATGTCACCTCCGTTTCGCTAGACCTCTTTGCGCTAAGACACGGTTCGTTGAACCTGGACTTCGGAAATCTTGATACGATATGATAACAAAAATGACGATGTATTTGTTATCTATTTTACGATACGCGTGTGTTCTTTTTTTCGTCTCTTGTTGTTATTGTTATTATTGCTTCAAGCTGTATGCTGATGTTTCCTTCCAAATAAGCATTTAAACTGCAGATTTGTCTGAAAGACGCCTAGATAATCTGCGAGGACTAGTAAAGGGGAATATCTAGTGATGATTGGTAATAATGATCGAACAGAACGCGTCGATGTTATGGGATATACCTGAAGTAATGTTCAAAAGGAAGACAATAACAACTCTCATTATGCATTATACATTCAGGTGCAAGTGTAAAGGTAAAGTCTGTTTGACGTTAACCTTGTATCAAATTATGTACTAGTAGTGAGAGATTATCTGATCAGCCCATTTAATACGATTCGATCGATGCTACACTGGCGTGCCTAATTCTGCTAGATGAGTCAACCTGTTCTATAGAAGGCTTCTTGGACGCGATTTACACTCTCTCAATGTTTCTGTTTCCTGCATATTCCTTTCCTTTTCATCTCTTCTATCGTATGTCAATCCTTCATCTCTTACGAACATCAATACCCAATTATAGGATCATTTGGTAAAGTAGAACCCAAATATTACAGAATCGCAAATTAACTCAATCAGTAAAACAGAAATCTATTAACAATGTCCGATAACGGTTCCCCAGCTGCTCCTCCCGCCGAAGCTAAACCAAAGCCAGAAGGAGGTGGTAAGTTTGTATACGATTTATTCAGTCTACTCAATAGAGTCATTTTATAAGAGAAGATTTGGAATGGCAATTTATGCAAAATCTGGAAAAGGATAGGAAAAGGAGTCATCGATGTGGATTTTACCGTTTTATATTATGGTTCTCAATGCTGACGATACTCTTAAATACTTTGTCGGGGTAGATGGTAACACCTTGAACATCAAGATTGTTTCTACCAATGGTGATGAAGTCTTCTTCAAAATCAAGAAGACAACAAAACTTAACAAGTTGAAAGTGAGTTGGGCTTCTCAACAAAAAATGAATATCGAGGGGATTCTTTAGAATTATGTTGTTATAATAGCTGACGTTATCTATTACCGCTTTGATAGTCAGCTTACGCTGATAGAGTTGGTACAGATGTCAATGCTATTCGGTAAGTCCATTTGTACACCAAACAAAGAAACGACATAAAGTGTTAATATCATAATTACCTATATTGTCCGCGTATATCTGCCGTCGCAATTCATGCTAATTCATCTTTTATCTTTGGCTAAATAGATTATTATTTGACGGTACACGTATTTTGGATGACCAAACTGCTAGTGATTTAGATTTAGAAGATGGAGATTCTATTGAGGTTTTACTCGAACGTAAGTCTCATATCCTTTCCAAGTATTTCCAAGTACCTTGAAACGAAATGACCACATATTTTATATTTGAGCTTGGATGGAGCTGATGCTGTGATTTTGATAATTTAGAGGTTGGAGGTTTTTAAACTAGGATGAAAAGATAATTCAGAGCAGAACAATCAAGTTCAGCCAACGTAAAAGATCTCACAACGATATAATCCCAAAAAATGATAATCACATAAGATGATTATTCCGCCAACCATGCTTTTCACCCACATCACCTTACACCAACTCTAAACCTACATTTACATTTCATTTATTCTTCCTTTCTCTAACCGCAACATATACGAAATATCATATTTGACTATATTAGATATTATAGGGATAAGTTCCTTTTACATTTTGTCTTTTCGCCTTTCCTCTTATTTATCGTTATGTAAAGCAAAAATTCAAGTAATTACCAAATTGGGTTTATTCCCTTTCCTGATTTGACAGTGTTCATACTGATAATAAAATAGCTGTATCGTTCTCTACAGAACATTACTGCGTATAATACTGATTTTAAGCGTGCTAATCTTGCAATGGGCTAGCCTGGGATCAAGTGGAAATAACAATGCATCAAGATATGGTATAATAATGGGGTAAATATATCAGAGAAAAGACAAATGAACCAAGAAATAACCAAATAACGAAACAATCAACAACGATTATTTAATCGAATTCAACATTACTCCAACCAATGTATGTAGACTGTATCTACTATTCAAATTTCGATGAGAAGAAAGTAGTGAGTGAAATCTACCAAGGTCTCCCCCATCCACCACCATAACCGAACTTAGCATTCCCTGTATTGTCTTTTTGGTGCAGTAGATTCTTCACTACTAGCAGTTACACCTTCGATTCTTTTCCATGGTCTACCCCAACCACCTCCATATCCAAATTTCTTATTGCCTAAAATCGTAGAATCAATTTGTTGTTCTAGATTTTGAACTACGTTCTCATTTTTTTCATTGGTAAATTGTCTTTTCTTAAAAGTTGGAGTTTTTCCATTACTAAACGCTTGTTCATCTACTGTTTGATCTTCATCTTCACGTTTCCAAGGTCTACCCCAACCTCCACCATATCCGAATTTAGCATTACCTGTGCTATCTTGGGGTTGATCGTTGGAAACTGTTGTAGGTGTAGACGCAGCTGCTGTAACAGTTTGAACTTGTGTAATAGTCTGAATTTGTGTTTGAATAGCTGTTGCTGTCGCTGTAGCCGTAGCAGTTTCAGTTGTAGTAGTTTCTTCTAAACAATCTTTTGGAGAAGGAGATCTTTTCCATGGTCTGCCCCATCCACCACCATAACCAAATTTCAAATTACCCATCAAGCTTGAATCACTTCCAGTAATATCTGATGATACTTGTTGCTGGATTGGTTGAACTTGAGGTTGTGAAGAATAGCTTGTTGAAGTTGAGAATATACTATTTATAAATGGAATGGAATTATAATCCATTTGAGGAAAACTAAAATGATTTGAATCTCTTTTAATCAAGATAGTCTCTTCTTCTTCTTCAGATGACGATGACGATGATCTAGCTAAAAATGGTTTACCCCAACTTGAAGCACCACCGAATTTCTCATTTCCAACCTGATCTTTATTATCCTCATTATCGTTCTTACCGTCAATAAAGGATCGTTTAGATGCAGGTTGTGTAGGTTGAGGTGTATTCAAAGTAGACAATTCAGGTGCGATCAAAGCAGGTGCTTTTGGTGTTGGTGTACCTGTTGGAACTAAAACTATGGTAGATGTTGAAGTTGGAGTCATATAAGGTGATTTAGTTTGTTGTTTTATATATGATTTTAATTCTGGATGTTTTTCATTTAACAGTAAAAATCTACCTTTTGAATCTCGAATCATTGATACTGATTCATCTGAAGTTATAGGTACACAAGATGGGTCCTACAATCATGACAGAGCATTAAAAAAAACATTGGGAACATGTTAGCAATAATTGCTTACTCTACGGTGATTCAGTAATAAAAATTCAAGCTTACAGAATCCACTCCATGTTTACATTTTTGATAATCTGGTGATATTGTAGTGGGTTCATGATATTTCGCATCGACTATTGATGATGATGATATAAGGGAGAATAAGAGTAAAAATAATGTTGAACTTGGTATTTGCATTTTTACAATATTTTCACAATGAATAAGGAGAAAATAATTGTATTTTGAAATATGTACTACTATATACTATATATCTTCTAGATTCAACCTTCTGAAGGCAAAAGTGTGTTATAGTGACTTCTTAATCGTGGTGAGTGGAAATTACGTTTGTAGAGTAAAGACAGTGTATTAGAGCTTGACTAGTGAGTTATAGTAATAAGGAAGAAAGATGTGAGCAGAATATGTAACCATTTAGTATCATTCTATCTGTTAGTTTATATATATATACATACTCTGACAGCCAGTTGATTTTCGCCAAGAAACATTTGATAATAATCTGGTCTATATAAATCAACGAGGCTTGTTCGATTGTACATCAGTCATCGTAATCGTAATTTGATATAATTGAGCATTTAGAACACTCAGTAAAGCAACGAATTCACCAACATTGAACCTCAAAATGAAAAACTGACATTTTGTTATATGTATTCAATATGAATAGTAGTGATATCTCAGCAAGCACTTGGTCAGAATAGGAATTCTAATTAATTAAACTCCACGAATTCATTTTCCTTGTTGATCAGTGCCACTTTGGTCATAAATGCGCTGGTAGAAATTACTCGTAGTGATTGTTTTGAATGATTATCTTTTTCAGCAATTGACCACTCACCTGAATCATCATCAATACCGTCTTCTATGATGACTCTCCACCAATCTTTACCGTAGATGGAGAACAAAGTGACGAATTATGCATCTACTACCATCAATATGCAAGTTAAGGCTGTTGCTCCCTATAGCTATTTGCACTGTAGGTAAAATGCCGCATAGAGCGACGTTTGGATGACCGGTTACTGTAGTATCCGAGCCTTCCTGTATGTGTATCCGCATGACCGACTTTGACAAGTTATCATCATCAAGTTATCGTCTTCTCTAAATGGTAACACTCTCTTGTTCAGCATCTCTTCGAGCTTAGAGATAGCGATCAAAGTAGGAGAAGATGCTTCTATCTCAGACTATATGACAATAGACTATCAAAGCAATACTTGATTCCACGCCGATATCTATTGAGTTAGTGTCCCAAGAGACTTTATTCAGATCAGATCTCATCAAGTAAATAAATGTCGCGTTCTATCAATAAACTCACATCTTCCCGTCCTGTCAACGTCGTACTTCCCGCATCATACCGTTCCCGAAGCTGTGAAATTAGAGTATTAGCATCATCATTATCAATCCAGTGCAAGAAGAGTTATATACATAGTCAATCCAATCAAACTTTACCTTTTGGTTATAATAGAATGGATGAGGAAGAAGTGAATATGAGAGGTAGATTATCACAAATAACAAAGACATCCTTTGTTCCTTCATCATCTTCATTGTCGGCATCTGCAAGAGTAAGATCAGGTTCTTTGGATCATTCATTCCATTCATTTCCATCTTCCACTCATTCACCTCTCATAGAGGTCAGAACGACCAGATTGAATGGACAATCAAGAACACCTTCACCTCATTTCTCACCATTACTAGGTACTCAACTACCTAAATCTGATATGATGACTAAACGATTTAGATCAACTGGTATATACCCATCACCTTCACCTGAACTCATTGAGAGAGATGATGGATCATTCAATAAGAAATTGTTACAAGCTGAAGAAAGGTTAATTTCGAAAGAATTGAAAACTAAATCAGAGGGAAAAGGTAGATTTATCAGGTGAGTACCTATCAGCGTTCAATGTCAAAATATATCGTCGATTTGATGATTGTAGGAGAACCGATAATTCTATGTCAAAGTATATTCCTTTTAAATACAAATACTGATCATATTCGATTCACCACTGCGTTCTTCCCTGTAGGATTGTTGAAGTTTCAGCTAGGGATGGATTACAGAATTTACCTGGACCACCTGTACCTACTGAATTGAAAAGAGAGTTAGTCGAAAGGTTATTAGATGCCGGGGTAAGGAATATAGAAGTAGGAAGCTTTGTTAGAGGTGATTGGATACCACAAGTATGTCTTTTCAGGTTGAAGCATCTTACACGATCTCATATTCATTAAAGCTAATTTATCCTGATTCTAACGTACCTCTAGATGGCAGATACATCGAAACTGCTACCTACCTTACCATCTTTAACAGGCAAATCATTGCCTTTAGGAATACCTTCGCCACCATCATCGAGACCTCAAACGCCTGAATCAGAAAATGGTAGTTTGATCAATGAATCGTCTTTAAAACATATAATAGATAATACAATTATACCTTCTTCGGCAGATCAAGTACATTTCCCAGTTTTAGTACCTAACATGAAAGGTTTAGAAAACTTGATCAAATTACAAGAACAACATACTGCAAATGGTGGTGGAAAGTTGACTGATGAAGTTGCTGTTTTCGTTTCTGCTACTGAAGTAAGTTGAAATTCCTTTTATCATTTTTCGCTGTGTTGGGATAATAGCAATAAAGCTCTCTATCGCTTATGAATGTACTGTAATTGGTGCCTGATGTCTATGGCTGATATATGCCTTTGAGCTTAGGCATTCTCGCAAGCCAATAATCACGCACCACTATCGAAGATATTGTCGTCGTTACCTCCTGTAATTGATAAAGCCAGGTCTTTAGGCTATAGAGTAAGAGGATACGTTTCATGCGTTATTACTTGTCCTTATTCTGGTCCAACCCCGCCTCAAGATGTTATCGATGTTGCGATGAAGCTGTTAGAGATGGGTTGCTATGAGATCAGTCTAGGTGATACGACAGGTGAAGGTGATCCTGAATCTTGGAGAAAGGTCTGGAGACAATGTGAGGGTAGAGGTATCGATATGAGTCGAGTTGCTGTAAGTGATTCACCAGGATCTGCTTATGTTCGATTTAGCTAAATGATCTCCTTTTATATACGATATTGTAATCTCCCAGGCACATGTGAGTGGTCTCTCTCCATTGGCACAGCTCTCATTGTGTAAAAACCTTATTGGGCTGACCAAAATTGAAAATCCCTCTTACCAATAGTGTCACGATACATTTTCATTAGCATTATCCTCAATAATATCATTATTACCTTATGGTTTAACATCAATAGATTCCAGTTTAGCTGGATTAGGTGGATGTCCATATTCACCAGGTGCAACAGGTAATGTACCTACAGAAGATGTTGTATATACCTTACACAAGTTAGGTTATGAAACTGGTATAAATTTAGATAAATTAGTCGAAACTGGGAATTGGTTATCGAGCTCTTTGAAGTTGAGAAATGAAAGTAGAGTTGGTAGAGCTATTTGGGCAAGAAGGAAATCAAGAGAATTGAAAGAGAACCAATCAAATGGCTTAATCCCAAAAGGAGAACATCAAGGAGGATCGAACAAGGATATTTCCATGCAAGGTCAAGAGACTGAAGATGGGATGTAAAGCCAAGGGCTGATAAGAGATCCCTATATAATCAATTAAAGATAGATATCTCGCATTTGGAGCATAAAGGACCTTTTTTCTATATTTGAGCTTTTGAGCGAAACGCAGAGTAGATTCTGAATCACACGAATCGTGATGGTTCAATTAAGGACAATTTAGTCTTAAGAACAATCTCAATGTAAAAATAAACTTTGTACTATAGACCGTTGTGTTGTAGGTACGGGACAATGAAACTATAAATTATATGCTTGTGGCGTTGTACGATTTAACAGCATGCACTGTCAGTTCAAGCTGGATTATCAACAGTTTATTCAAACACGTATATCAAGATTTGAGAGATACTAAGATAGTTTGGGATCTTGTTGTGGGGGTGAATGGGATCTCAATTTGGCTCATCTTGTTTGTAGTATTCTACCGTAAACCTAAAAAAGATATCAACGAATCTAAGGTTGTAGGATTCCATTCATTCAAAACTCGATATTTCCAGACCAGGATTCAACGAAAGCGATAGATAGAAAACTCTCTGCTCTGGCGATAGGCTCATAGATAGATAGAAAATAGCAAGGTAGATAGGCTAAGATAGCCACAAACGCCTGTATAATACTGCCATTCAACTATGTAGCGTGTACTGTACAATAACGTAGAATGCCTTTCAAACTTTTACCTCTATCATACTACGTGCATGTTGTATTAATTACAGTACCTGTAATTGTCAGAAATTCACAGCCAAGACATTCCAGCGAGCGGCATCTGATGATATAGCAGAAGGGGATCTGTAAAATGTAAAATTTCCTCTCGCTGATCAACTCATTATCAAATCCCAATTTTTTTGTTTATGATGAAATGATCATCACGAAGTAAAATTGACATAAAAAGTGACTCACCGTCATCTTTTACCATAATAACCGGTAATTTTCCGTCAATGCCGGACGGCCGTAAAACAATTTATGCGCTTCAAAAAACCCTTTTCCTTTTCCTTTTCCTTTCGGTTTCAATGAGGTTTCATGTTCCGCCCGACGGTCAATAATCCTTTGTGTATCTGACAGTCATTATTACCGTAAACGGAAATTATCCCTTTCATACCTTCACGATGCTTTTGGTGTGGAAGTATATTTATTCTTTTTGCGGTTATGCGGTCTCTCCTTCTCGTCATGACAAAAGCCATAAAATCTGCATGAATTAAATCACGAGTATCTACAGTAAATGCCATCCTGCCATCGGGTCAAGGTGTCGTCGTATTGAATGCCCCAGGTGATTATCAATCTTTTCAAAGGTCTAGATAGATCTGTATGCAGTATTGGTTTATGACAGTGCTACAGCGTACAGTGCAAACAGAGATAACAATTTCCATGCGAAAATACCTCCTTATCTCTTTCGTAGAAACCTGTTTGTTAAGGAATAAGACCCTTTATCAACCAACATCAACGAAATTGCCGGATGAAACGGAACTCGAATTGAACAAAACACACACTGTATTTTCCTTTTCTGCTTCTATTCTTTTACCCTAAATTCACAAACCATACAAAATATCCCGAAAATAGAACAAAACCATCAGAAGGCATTTACTACTAACCTTACAGTAGAGTACTGTAATAAGATTTTTCAATTATTCAACAAAAATAGTTCAAAGCCACAAACAAACAAAACAAACAAAACAAAACAAAACAAAACAACAGATTCGTTTCATCTCTGAGAAATCAAAATATCCCAAACTATTTGTGATCATTCAGTTGAGAGATGGACAAGAGAAAAATTTGATACCTGATCCACTTGTATAAATCAGAAAATTTCAATTATATACCAGCACCCGGCAAAGGTACATCTTACACCTGTCATCATCATATCGCTCAAATCCGATGACAAGATTACAGTGAAAAAACAGCATCATAATTATCAATAGTTCCCGAAAAAACGGCCCCCGCGGTTTAAATCAAAATCGTAGAAAAAAAGAATTAACTATAGTTATTATCTAAAATCGCATGACAACTTCATTTATAATCTAAAAGTCAAATTTATTTTCCTTGTCTAGTCTGAAAGAGAAATACTTTTCTACCTGATTTAAATATTATATTTCTCTTTGCCACAACTTTTCAATTTTTATTATTCTTTCTCTTCTTCTTCATTCAATATAATTTAATAAAAATCGATTGTGGTATTGATTACTATAACATATCGACTATTGTCAGAACGCGTGAAAGTCATTTTAAACCAGTACAGAAGGTAAAACCCAAAAGCATAGCCAAACATCAGAATGTCAGTAGCTTCATCAACCATGACACATATCGGTGAAACACCACCTCATACACCAATAAAACCTACCCATAACCAGATAGTAGGCGATAAACCCGTTTCATCATATACACTTAAGAAGAGACCATGGAGACCATATGTCACACCATTTGAGGAAATTATTGCTAGAAAATACCCAGGAAGTGGTACCAATGAAGATCCATACATAGTGGATTGGTTACCACACGATAATGAGGACCCTCAATCTTGGTCTTCTACATATAAGTGGACTTGTGTAAGTAGTATCGATCTTATCGTGTCAAAAATTGGTATATGGCTAACTCGCGTTCTTGGAACCGATATAGATCGCCGTCGTATCAATGCTTACAATGGCAGTAGCATTATCATCATCTGCTTATACAGGTGGTGCTGGAGATATAGTTGCAGAATTCGGCGCTTCTACAGAATTAGTCATTGCAGGTGTATCTTTATTCGTTGTCGGTGAGTGAGCAGTTCATTACTGATATCCATAAGATAACTGATAATTGACAAACTTTCGCAGGATTTGCATTCGGACCTTTATTCTGGGCACCCTTTTCTGAAGTATTTGGACGAAGATGGTCATACATAATATCATATACATTCTTAACAATCTGGACTGGAGCATCAGCTGGAGCACCCAATATGGCATCTTTATTAGTGTTTAGATTTCTATCCGGATTATTCGGTTCATCACCTTTAGCTAATGCGGGAGGAACTATTTCAGATGTATTAGATGCAAATCAAAGAGGTTTAGGTATGGCTTTATTCTCTGCTGCACCATTTTTAGGTCCTTCATTAGGTCCAATCACAGGTGGTTTCTTAGGTTTAACTTCAGGTTGGAGATGGGTAGAAGGTTATTTAACAATTTTCGCAGGTGTAATGTTGATTGTAGTAGCTATTTTTGGTTCAGAATCTTACGCTCCATTGTTATTAAGAAGACGTGCAACAACTTTATCAAAAGCCACTGGCAAAGTTTACAGATTTAGAGCAGATGCTAAAAAACCATTGGAAGTCGGTCCTTTATTCGTTACTTCTTTGATCAGACCTTGGAAATTCTTGTGGTACGAGCCAATTGTTTCTATCTTGACTGTATACACTGTAAGTGCTTCTTTCCCTATATATAGTAAAGTCATATGGCTCAAAAGCTGATGGATCTGTTATATAGGCTTTGATTTATGGTATCCTCTATCTTAATTTCGCTGCCTACCCAATTGTCTTCCAACAAGGTCACGGATGGAACGTTGGTATTGGTGGTTTAGCTTTCTTAGGTATTTTGATTGGAACTGTTTGTTCAGTTATCATTTCAGTTGTCTATGTCAATCCACAATATATCAAAATTGCAAAGAAGAAAGGTGGTAGAGCCGATCCTGAAGATAGATTACCCCCTGCTATTTGGGGTGGTTTCTTGTTAGTCATTGGTTTAGCTGGATTTGCCGCTACAGATGGTCCAAACGTTCATTGGATCGCTCCTATTATCTTTGGTATTCCTTTCGGTACTGGTATCATTATTGTCTTCTTGGCCGTTTTAGGTTACTTAGTCGATAGTTACACCGTGAGTTTCGGCTTTCCTGGATAACAGACATATCATAGCCTGACTTACACTGACCACTTATTGTCACGTCACAGATCTACGCCGCTTCAGTACTTGCTGCCAACTCCGTTTTACGAAGTTTGTTTGGTGCAGCTTTCCCACTTTTCACCAGACAAATGTTTGCTAAATTAGGTGTACATTGGGGTGTAGCGTTACCTGGATTTTTAGCATTGGCCTGTATACCATTTACAGTTTTATTCTACAAATATGGTGCTAGTATCAGAGCAAAATGTAAATATGCTGCTGATGCAGAAAAGACAATGGCAATGTTAATGGCAGCAAGAATGGAACAAGCTAAAAAAGACGACGAAGAAGCTAATATCGCTAATGGTAATAAACCTGAACAAGATAACATGAACAATAATGGACAACAAGAAATTGATGTTCAACCTGCTGAACAAGAAGGTGGATTATCAAAAGTTGAATCTCATGCTGCTGAACATTCAAGACCAAATAGATCAACTTCATTCTCACAAAACAACAATAATTTGAATAGAATACCATCACATATACCAAAACATTTACATCATGAATGGACAACATATGAAATTTTAGCTGATAGAGATGAAGTTGATTTAAGAGATGATGAAAGAATCAGATTAAATGAATTACATGAAAAGTTCAATTACGTCAAAGCTAGACCAACACCACCTCAAGCTTAAGTCAATCAAACACTTGAGAAGTATCGTGAATGGTGGGGCATAGAGCAAAAAAAAAGTAAGAAGGATAATTACGCATGAAGTCAACGAAGAATAAGGAAAAACATTATAATCAGAAAAGACCTACATATTTAGTCCACAATATATACCTCTATAGAATATACCCCATTTAATCAATCCATAGACATAATATCATATTTATAATAGCATTAATTATAGTGTATTCCCATGCACATGCATACAGGCTTACAGGCATATCATGATGAATCTTATTTGTTATCGTATTCCACAATTGTGGGTTGGTGGGTTTGGTTCGTGGATGTAAAGTAATAAACAAATAATACGGCGGAGATATCCGATCTTAATCTTACCTGACTGAGCATGAAGATGTGATTTGTAATTATAGAAATTTCGTCGTTGATATCGAAAAAAAGGCTTCTTCTGCTGCAGCGTTGAAACTTGTAATTCTCGTAAACAATCAATCCACGATCATCTTATAGATCCTACTTCTCTGTGTATAATCCGCTAGAGATCCCTCAAATCAGTACCGTCTTGCCCGATACTATCGGAGTCTATATCAGTGAAGAAACCAATATCCATTAGGTTTTAGGGGATCACTTTGGTCTAGATCAATAATCAAGATAAGATCATCTTTCGTGATCAGTTTCGACAATTCCAGGTTGTAAAATCAAGCATAAAGCATAATATCCGCATATCGAAATCAACTTTCTTAGGTCGACTACATATCTTCTCAACTGGATAAAAAGAACTTGTAGAAATCGCATATAATAATCAATCTCATTTAAATCAATAAACCTCCCAAGACGTCTCTTCCTTTAATCTCTAAAATCAGCTATTCCTCGAATCACAATTAGCCCACGTTCAACATGACTTTTTCATCTTCATCAAACACAAACACGAATTTATATTTATTCACTACATCACAAATTCCATTACCTATCAAATATCCTCATCCACGTAAACCAATATTAGTTTTACCTTCTTTAATTCACAGATCTTTACATAATTCATTAGATGGTGAAACACCTTCATTTTTAATTCAACAGCAAGAAGGTTCTAATACAAAAGGTAAAGAAACAATAATCATACCACATCCAGATAATTTAATTAAACATGATTTACCTCCACTTCAAACATCTACAAGTACAAGTACAATAAGTGGATCTAATGATGAAATTGAAAAAGAAGACAAGAAGAATGAACACCCATCTAAACCAACTGAAACTCAAGTTAATGGTGAAATTGATGGAATTGGATTATCAGATTCTTCAGCAAATTATTTAATTGATTCTGAATTAACTGTAAAATTACATTTAATTGGTGGTGATGATGATCACAGTAGTACTTCAACAGGAATAGAAAATGATGATTCAGCGAAATATTTGGAATGGATTAAAGAATCTTTAAATGTTTTAACGAAATATAAAGGATTAAATGGTAAACAAATTGATAATTTTTTAATTGGATTTAAAGGATTAGATTATAGAGGATCAAAAACAAAAGCTTCAGAAATGTTTGGTTGTGGTTCAGAAGGTTTAGAAGCTCCAAATACAGAATCTATATCTGATACAGTTTTAGAAAAATCAATTTTGAATACTTTTTCTCATCTAATTCAAGATCAAAATGATAGTAATTCAATAATAATAAATGAGAAAACTAAATTAGGTTCATTATATTCAACTTTAGATTTATTAAAACAATTAGTTTCATTAAAACAAAATAACCCAAATAAAGGAATAAAAGTAAATGCTTTAGATACTCCAGATTGTCATCATTTACCTAAAGAATATACAAATTATGCAAAAGAGAATGGAATTGAATTATGGGCTGGTGGTGGTGGTGAAGGTTCAGGTAAGTTTGATTTTGCTGTTGATACTAATTCCAATTCCTTCTTTACGCTTGTTCATCTTGTTAGTCGCCCTCATTCCTACTCTTTCCGCAAACCTCTTTCTATTCTTCGGATTGATTTTCTCTTCTATCCTTGTATTCCCATTTTCCTCATCTTTTTCTTTTTGGTCAATAACACTTATTCCCTCACTAAGATTCATATACAACGAATTAACCATCTTTAAGTTAAATGAGAATACGAATACTTACTATTCTTTACCCATTTCTAACATCTATAGATCCATTACCTTCAAATCATCTACATAATTTACTTCAAGAATTTTCAAGTAAAATATCCGATTTAACAAATGAGAAAATCAACTCCTTACAGAATCAAATACCATTAAGAGAAGATGGATTGAAATTCGATTCAGAGAAAGTGAAAAGTTCAGTTGATGTTAAATGGGTTTTGAGTGTGAGTGGGATATATTTATCTATTCCTCTCGAATTTTGATTGTTACCGACGAGTTGAAATGTATTATCATGGACGATTCACTGATTTATTATATTATCATATTCAAACTTGTTAGTATACACTAGTTTCAAAAACAAGAAATGTTGTAAAAGATAAAGGGTATGTTTCTCACTACTTATGATTTTTTATATCTGCGCAAATCTGATATTGTACTTTCACATTCTACCAGGTACATCGTATCAGCTAATTTCACAGCATGAGATTCACGATTTCAAAGAAGTTTCACCCGAGGAAATAGTGTCAACTGGGTAGTTTTGGTGACAATTGATCGAAACAACCGACATCGGCGGCCGGCGGCTTCCGGTACAGACAATCAAAATTGTATATAGCATGGTATTCCTTTCAGATTAGACAGACAAATTCACATTTGGGCTTAGGTCTTTCTTATGTGTACTATCTACATTCTTCGAGTCCAAAACAAAACAATCAATGCATGGAATCCAATATATATATCTATGTAATTACTGTAATAATTCTTTCTCCTTTTGAAGAGATTCGAGGAAACTAACCATCTGATCCAAAAAGAGTTGCATAACTAAAATCAGCGTTATATCCGAGCGTGATGTCGAAGACAATTAATATTTGATAGACCCCAATGGGAAATTGTGACCGATATATGAAAATTACATACCGTCTGATGTCTTCTTTCAGCTTCTTCTCTACCGAAGGGCGTCTATAAGGAAATATTTCGTCATTACTTTTGAGTTTATCAAGTAAATCAGAATCCGTTTGTTGATGTTGACAATGAAGCAACGAGAAATGATTGATATCAAATACTTAGAGAGAATAAATACTCACTTTCATCCTATCTCTAATCTTTAACAATTTTTCTTCAAAATGATCTTCTGCTCCATGACCATCATCTTCATTATCATGTAACAATTTACGATTTATCTTACAACTAAAAGCTGAACATCTCATAATACCTATTGAACCTATAGCATCTAATCTATCTGAATCTTGTACTGCAAATAATTCTTTACATTCATCTTGCCATGTCCATTGATTTTTAGAACGTGATTTAATTTCTGATGTATATGATATATTTGGTATTATCTTCAAAATCAATTCTGCTTGATTAGATGTTAAACAAGGATGAGATAAAAATGGAGATAATAAATCTGATAAAGTTGGTGAAGATTCTGTACGATATTTATCTGTAATATACAAACAATATTATTATCCATTAAAAGAGGGATTTTACAATTAGTAATTGCTTTATCATCATGAACGATGAACGGAATTGAAGTTGAAGAACAACTAACGATCTATAAAAATACCGAATATCAAATATCAGCTTTTAACTAAGCATTCCAAAATAATCACTAATGAAGGTCAAATCCTTCAAGTAGAATTTAACAACTCACCATCTAAATCATGAAACAAAGCAGCTAATTCAACAACCAACATATCAGGCTGAGGTTCTAGGGTTTTTGCTATTCTTATAGCTACCCGTCTAACTCTATCAACTAAAGAGAACGGCAATGAACATTATCAGTAGATTGTTCGATCTAAGACCTAAGATGATTGACAGACAACACTATATTTATCTCTAATCACTCACCATGCGGCCAATCATGAGAAGGATCATAACTATAGAACAGTTTGGTTCAGTCAGATCTTTAGTATTTCTATCAAGCTTGAAAGATGATAGAGAACAGCTTTACCCGGCCATATGATCCCTCACAAAATTCTCAGCTTTCTTCAGCAGATCTTCGTAGCTATGATCGGACACAGTCATTTTCGAGCTTAATTAGATTCCTTAGTGGATTATAAATCGAGTGAAGACTATGTATTATACAAGAAGATAATTGATATATTATAGCAACAACGAAGAATGCAAGATATATATTTATACGCGTAGTGGACAACGCGTGTGGAGGTTTATCAAGATTAAGTCAACTACAGTCGGGATTAGTAAAGTTGACTAATCCTATTAGACTTATTGAAACATATTTCGTAATCTGCATTAGGGAAATGTAGGGGTACGAGAACAGTTATGTTAAGTTATATCTTCTCTCTTTCCTTATTGTGACTCAAGCAAAGAAGATATTAGCAAAGAGTGAATATATCTATGTATATATCACAGAGTAATCGATTACATAATATCATCATACTCTACGTTAACCATGGTCCCAAACATGAGAGTGCTTTCTGAGCGTCGTATATATTCATGCTTAATTCTTACAGTCGTTCAATTACTCAATTCGATTTCATCCTATTATCAGAAGGATATATACATTTGATACTGAGTGATCTGTATTGTAACGAGTAAGCTATCACATGTAGCGAATCCACATCTCGCTTGATACCTCTACCAAAAGCTCTTGAGGAAAACTACCAATTCTGCAAATATGAATGAAACAATATCGGTTTTTATCTCTCTTCCATAAATAAAGTATTCTCCTGATGAGAACGATCTATTTTATGCCAAAACTCTAATTCTCATCTACGGTCATAGAAGATAGAAAACGCCGCCTCTCGTCCGCTCGGCGCAGCTTAAGCTATCTATCGCTCGATTAGTACCAAGGTGGGGGACCACTTGGGAATCCCGGGTGCTGTAGTTTTTTTTTAATTTTTACCTGTCGATGTCTGACCAGACAAAAGCGAAGGGAAAATGACAACGAAACAACGGGTGACATAGCAACGAAGGGACGAAAGATTTGAGTTCTGATTCGCCTCCGAATTGAGTAAATGTTGAATTTGAAAGTGGGATTTTGATGGTCTATGTGGAGACTAAGTTTTCAATTAAAACCTCGAATTTATCCCAAGACTCAATCTGAAGCTCACAAGAAAAATCCTTTAGTGCGCTTTCAATGATGGCGCCATCTTTGAAATACCCTTGTCAACTTGTGTAGTGGTGTGTAGTGGTAACTCGAAACTCACGATATTACCATCAGTCGAATCATTCAAAAAGCCTGATGACAGCATCGGTTCTGACGCTAGAATGAAAGCTGGTACCGCGATACAAGTCAGATGATCATGCGATGCTCTCTTCTCGTTCGATTAGTACTTACCGGCAACAATTTACAATCAATCTTCATTACCAAACCAATCTTTGAATCGTTCTTCTTCCTTTTCCCACCTCTCTGGTCTTTTCTTGTGTCCTTCTGTAACTTCTTTGAGGGCTCGGCTGGCTAATACATCATGACAAGGTTCAGTTATTATTGTTATATGGATTATGCTATTGTATACGGAGATTTTGGCCAAAAACAAGAGGTGCTTTAGGATTGTGAATTGGTATGATATCATGAATAGAAGTCGTTACGATTACTCTTGAACTTACTTTTAACACTTCTACCCCAAAAATCACCTTCTTCACCACCTTTATCCCATGGATACTCGTCAATTTCTTTAGGTAACTTCAGAAACCAAGTTTTCTTAATTTGACCCGAAGCAGAGAATGTATGTCTTGAAGAAGCTGCTAAGATCAGGATGAAATCTGAAGTGATGCATCGAAATCAGTGAAAAAAGACGGTATATTTGTATATCTGATGAACATTGTTTCGTTATACGATACTCACGATGATTCGTCATCTGCGAATGGTCACATCATTCAGTTTTTTGAGAGCGCACTACTGGTCGGGCACTAACACTAGACCATCAACTCACTTTCCTCCCACTGTGTAAGATAAAATGTATACTCTGACTTCTACCATATCCAACCCTTCTATATAAAGCTTGACGAAATAAGTCTTCCTGATATTTTCCATCTCTGGTTTTGTAGCGCTTCATATCAGCTTGTTCCTTTCAGTTCTTTACGATTGAGAAGTAACGATATTATGGATGAAGAAAGAGAGTGAATAGATTACATACACGTCATCACTTCCCTCTTCAGCAGGGTTCTGATCAACATGAGCTGATCGTCTTTTTCTGCGTTTTGTAGGTCTTTCTTCGTCGGAAGTAGAATCGATTGACGAAGAGGGTCTAGTTATAGTATATTCGCCTATATCCCAAAGCACTATAGTATAATCAACCTGATCAGTTGAGGGCAATGGCCCACAAGCAGTATAAAAAGTTGTGCAAATTGTGCAGTCTCCACTCACACGTTCCACCTTTTCTCCCACCTGAGAATTCTACCATACGTATGCGATTATCAGATCACCCGCTATTTAAGAGAAAGTTCCGATTCTCCTAGAAAGGGATGCTTACTTCGCCCATCCGATCCTGAGTTGAACATCAGTATTATCGTCACTTACGGTAAAAACAAGTTGACTCACCTTCGTAAGTAGTATAACTTATAGGATGTATAGTGGTTTCAACTGCTAATCTACTAGATTCACCCTTTTTCGAAATGCCTAAGCAATCAGAATATATAGATATCTGGATCAGCTTGAGATATCACAGAGCGGAGTTCCAAGGAGCCGTTTGAAGTACTAGCAAAATTGTTAAAGGGAGGGAGATCATCAGACATACCTATAAGACCTTTCGGTACAGCCCAACTAACAGTTCCATCATCTACCTGCATTCGTAAATCGTAATGCATCGCTATGGTGATCAAATACATCTTCAATTCTTTTTTCTGAAACATTCTCGTGAGAAATTGACTGACCAGTCGCTGAATGTCTTTGTATACACCAAAAATTTCTTTTTCTTAATGCTGGAAATCGCTCAATTTCAGATCGGGTGAATCCCCAAATACCAATTCTCTCTTCCTCCCCTTCAACTCCAGCTGAATGATGAATTGTTGTATCTGCTATACCATTCGTCTTCTCCTGCTCCTCCTGCTCTGTATGGATATTCCGTACTGGAATTTCCATCTCAGATGATACCGCTTGCTGATTATCATTACTAACGGAGATTACATTTGTATCTTGCTCCTGTTTACGCGTCTGTTCACCTTCGTTGGATGTAACGCCTGAATCAACCGAGATCTTCTTCTTGTTGAGAAGGTGAAGAGTCCACATGATATGCTCCCCGTTGACCCATCGATAAACTTTGATGTTCGCGTACAATCTTTAAAGACAACACTCCTTTCCAGAAGGAACGATCATTTCTTCGTGGTCAACATCAACAAATACGTCATACTGGACGACCTCCACCTTGTTTGGGTGATCTAGCGCGATAGTGGATAGGCGACATACTGCATGTAGTTTAGCCTATCCGCCTTTGATATACACTCGAAGATAGATCATCTTGATAACGAGCACTATTATCCTTGATGCTATGTAACAAGATTAGGGTGATTCACCAACTCTTGGTTAGCCTTTCTTGACTACCCGTACCAGCACTTACAGAGATAGAGCTACAAGATCAATACTGAAAATTACCACTTCAAGTTAATCCGTTATCAATTTCTCCGCGGCCGAACTGCAAACACGGTTGTCTTTGCCGAAACTAAAATACTAAAATACTATTTTGATCTAATCTGATGTCATCTTTTATGCTTGGTACATCTTGGCATCAGCTATCATTTAGTATTTGGCTCATTTAAGCGGGTCTCATGTTGGTGGTGTACTTAAGGAGATAAAGAGGACCTTGTAGATCGCAAGATCCGCAATAAATAGATAATATATAGACATATATATATATATATCCCGGAGGAATGTGGGGTTTATCTTTAATCTTATCCGCATTATCTACTCCATAGAAATAGACTTTAAACATAACAATAACACTTTCAAGTTCAACATGGCTTCAATAGGTTCTTTCATTCCAGTTCCATTCTCGGAAACTACTATAGCTTCATTAAAAGCTGGACCAGCTCAACCCTTACATGGAGTATCACCTGCTGTAGGTGTATATTCTAATCATTTAGCAAATAAACCAACAAGTTTAGTTCTTCAGTCAAATCCTTTTGAAAACGGAGGAGTAAGTGAAAAATCGGTATACCTTTCAGTCAGCTGTGATCAAACATCTCTCGCAACGTACGATTTTGTGTGGAATCTCCAAAGTTTTGTTATAACTGACTGTACCTTCTGATCATTGTCGTGATAGGAAGATTTTTTGATACGGGATTTAGATAGTGGAGAAGTTCAATTAGTGTGTAGAACAAATACTGCTTCAGGAAAACATGGCAAAGGTGAGTATCATCTTTGTCACACAGTTCCACATGCCTGACTAATCATTTTACATATGCATAGTGATCACCGATGTTGATGGAAATATTCTCGTATCACTTAAATCCAAAATCGCATTATCAAAATCTTTTGTAGGGGAAGATATAAATGGGAAAGAAATTTTAAAAGTGAAAAAGAAATTTGCTCGTAAGTTATAATTTACCAGGAACAATCAAGATCTTCACCTAAGTCCGTAATTTGAACACTAATGCTGAACGTTCTTACGAACATGTAAATAGTTGGATCAGCTTTTGAAGCTTCATTTCATGATGCACAATCATCAAAATCTAAATCTATACAATTAAGAGGTGATTTTTGGTTAGGTTCAGCAGATATTTTGATTGTTTCTGGACCTTTGATTGCTCAATTTTCAAGAAGAAAAGTCGAATCGAAAGGATTAAATCCAAATAAAGAAACTGTAAGTTTCAAAAAAAATTCCTTTGAGATATTCAGCTTAATTGTAGCTAATTAAAGAGCGAACATAGTATATCGTCAATGTCGCTCCAGGTGTGGATTTAGCATTAATAACTGCAATTTGTATATGTTTTGAAGATGCATCAAAATTGGAAAAAGGTAAGATTGAAAAAGAATATAAAGAAATGCAAATTGATGTTAACTTCCTACTCGGTATCAAAGATGGTAGTAAATAGATTATAGATAAATTCACATCTAGACCGTCATAGACATAGACATTTAGAATGACTGTTTTGATAACATTATACTACATATGAAAGCACGGGACAGAAATAAAGTGGAACAAGATGTAATGTAAATAGACTCAATTGTACATGAAATCAAAAGATGCGACATGTATATACCATCTAATTGCCTCGAATAGCTTACAACAAGAGACTGCTCTATACGGTCATTCATGATAACGTCCCCTTGAAGCTGATCATACCTTGCAGCGGATCGGCTGGTAGTGGAGAGATAAAAAGATGATTTATCATATAATCATCATTTAAGCTAAAAGGCAATTTACCCTGAATATGTCATACACACAAATAAGGAATTTAGACCGGATTGCTTGGCATAGCTTTCGTATCTTTTATGCGTATCTCATGATTGATGCACAGCTTCATACAATACTCACTCGTATTTGTGAACCACATACAACTGTATATACATATAAAGAGAGAGAGAGAGAGAGACAGAGAAGTTTCACTCTTTCACATTCATCAGTGTAAATCATCTTCAAGACTTTTATGACAACAACTTTATTCGTCGACAATACTACCAAACCACAAACTAGATGGTCAACAAACTATATTATTAGTATATCGAAAATAACAAAAACCGTAATTCAATAATGGGTTTCTTCACTTCATCAGCACCTGCTCAATTACATCCTGTTCATCCACCTTTAGGATTACATGCGAATTTTTATGCTAAACAACCTACTACTTTAGTATTGAAAGAGAAAGTATTCAGTTTTAGTGGAGTAAGTTTGTTCCTATATCCAATTCATTGACTCTTTACAGCTCTTTCATCAATCAAAGGCTACAGAAAATCAATATGCTAACTACTGTATATTACTCGTTTACAGGACGATTTCTCAGTAAAAGATACAAATGGATTTACTGTTGTTAGATGTCATGGACAAGCTATGTCATTCAGAGACCGCAAAGGTGAGTTACAACATATTGGTATATATTCCCTTATAAGACAAGAGCGAAACTTTTCCTCGGTATCATGGACTTTGATGTTGATTTGAACCCTTATCAAATTAACTATAGTCATAAACGATCCAAATGGTCAATTCTTATTCGGATTGAGAAATAAGTTATTATCAATACATAAAACATTTATCGGTGAAACTCAAGATGAAAGGGAATTATTTAGAATTAAAAAGAGAATAGGCTGTAAGTTACTCTTATCTATCATCTCTTTCATGGGCCTATATTTAGTAGCAGCAATCGTCTTTATTTTTGCTACATAAGAAGGTTTGCAACTAATATATGTAAATCTTGTAGTCGGTACAAAGATGGAAGCGGTATTCATAAATCCATCAACAAATCAAGAAGTAACATTGGTGTTGAGAGGTGATTTCTGGGGTGGTTCAGCAGATATCTCAGTTGAGAATGGTCCAATCGTAGCTCAAATCACAAGAGAACTATTTAATGCCAGACAAATTTTCGGTGATCAGCAAACTGTAAGTTTTAGCTTTTATTTCCGCATTCTTTGGCTATTGATCCAAAAAGAAAAAGTGAATTCATGAATGAAATTAGAGGCAACAAAGCTGATTTTTATAATATATTGAATTTACATAGTACTATGTGACCGTTGCTCCAGGTGTTGATTTAGCTCTTATAGCTGCTATCTGTATTTGTTTCGATGAAGCTAAGAATGAAGGTAACAATTAGACAGAGAAGTATTGACTGTAATGTAGTAGTTTTTGAACCTTTTTCACCGCAATGACACGAGAATGTACCTGTCATATCCATCATATACCTTTGAACTTGATGATCCAACAAGATAATACTCTTCTCTGATATATATACCCTAATACGTAGTATGAGTAACATGAGCATGAAAGGCTACTGTACGGTTGATATGTATGATATGTATTATATTTGATACCTCCACTTTTGATTAACGCTTATTCCGAGCGGTGATCGCCGCTTCTTCACTGTTTAATATAATATCAAAAAGTTGAAAACATTTTTATTCAACTTTCCTGACGCGAAGTTCAGATAAAAAGTTGATGCATCCATCTTTTATATTGTATATTTCTCCTACCCTTTTCTCAAAAATCATCATCCTATTTCATTCTCATCACTCTCTTACTCTCTCTTCTGTAAGACTATACGGCTGGATTTGTCCCCTTTCAATAGCAATAGCAAAGAAACAGAAAAGACAGCCTTTCTAAGAAGCCTTTGTGGACACTTCCTCATAATTACCAAATAGATTAGATAAAAGATTCAGAAAAAATGGTCAAATATATTCTTGTTTGTGGTGGTGTTATTTCGTATGTAATACTCAAGTCTTTGAGGGACAGTCTGGGAATAAATACTGATATGCGAATAATTATAGCGGTATCGGAAAAGGTGTTATAGGTTAGTATATCATGAGCATGAAATATAACAAAAATTGCCAAGAATAATGCTAATTTGGAGACAATCTCATCTACTCAATAATAGCCTCAAGTACAGGTCTAACATTGAAAGCTGCTGGATTAAAAGTCACAGCTATCAAAATTGATCCTTATATGAATATCGATGCTGGTACTATGGCTCCGACTGAACATGGTGAGTCTTTGATTTTGATTTAGGCAATCAACAGAATTAGTAGATCTGAATCTTGTTAGGATCTGGTCATCGAAGACCAGTTAAGATTATTATTACGTCTGAAGCATTATGACTAATGATCAATTTCTTTCAACAGGTGAGGTCTACGTACTTAATGATGGTGGTGAAACAGATTTAGATTTAGGAAATTATGAAAGATACCTTGATGTTTCATTAAACAGAGATAACAATGTTACTACTGGAAAAGTATATCAACATGTTATCGACCGTGAGGTAAGTTTTTTTGATATTATCTATCAGTAGTCGTTGGATCTTGTCTGGAAATTTGGTTGAGTTCATTACTAACGTATGAAGTCCTAATAGAGAAAAGGAGATTACCTTGGTAAAACCGTACAAATCATTCCCCATCTCACAAACGCTATTCAAGATTGGATTGAAAGAGTTTCAAAAATACCTGTTGATGGTACTGGTGAAGAACCTGACGTTTGTATCATTGAAGTAAGTTTTCTTTTTTCTTCCTTATCAAACTCGAATTGCCTAGGATGTTCGGTAATTAATCAGATTAATAAACTTGATAGCTTGGTGGTACTGTTGGTGATATTGAATCTATGCCTTTCGTTGAAGCAATGAGACAATTCCAATTTAGAGTTGGACATGAAAACTTTGCTTTAATCTACGTTTCTTTGATTCCTGTTGTTGGTGGTGAACAAAAAACTAAACCTACTCAAGCTGGTGTAAGAGATTTAAGAGGTTTAGGTTTATTACCTGATTTAGTGAGTTTTCTCTTGTCTGATATCTATGTATATATATCCATGATTTTATACTAATTCATTTCTTTTAATGTTTATGCTAAAATAGATCGCTTGTAGATGTACAGATACACTATTAACAGCAACAATGGAAAAAGTTTCAATGTTCTGTCACGTTTCACCAAAACAAGTTTTAGGTGTACATAACGTTTCATCAACTTATCATGTACCATTATTATTACAACAACAAGGAATGTTGGATTACTTTAAAAAAAGATTAAATTTAGATGAAATTATAATTAAAGATAAATTCAAGAAAAAAGGTGAAGAATTTATGGGTAGATGGAGATCTTTGACATCGGGGTGAGTACGAGTAATTCTTTTGAATACCTTCATTTCGGTCCTCATTGATTACCATATTAATACCGAATACCGAATACTGTCTACATAGTCAAGAAAGACTTTTCGATACTGTATCTATCGTTCTTGTTGGTAAATACACTACCCTCGAAGACTCTTACATGTCAGTAGTAAAAGCTTTAGAACATGCCGCTATGAGATGTGGAAGAAAACTTGAATTACAAGTGAGTGTCGTGATGTTCTCAGTCAAAAACTTGGTATTTTGCTGACAGAATGCATTCTGTAGTGGGTAGACTCATCTGACCTTGAACCACCAACACAAACAACCAACCCTGTTAAATTCCATGATGCTTGGTCGGCTGTCTGTTCCGCTAAGTTAGTTAGATTGATTACCTCTTTAGCAAGGAATACCAAACTGACTCTTCAATTTTAGGGGTATTATTGTTCCTGGTGGATTTGGTCATCGAGGTACAGAGGGTATGATTGCAGCTGTTAAATGGGCCAGAGAACAAAAAGTACCTTTCTTAGGTATCTGTTTAGGTTTCCAAGTTGCAGTTATCGAATGGGCTAGAAATGTTTGCGGATTAGAGGGTGAGTTTTAGCCTCAGCACACCATCAAATGGTGGACTGAAAATAGCTATTTGTTCAAGAATCACTTATGCTAATTAATCATGTGATGCTCTAGATGCCAACTCAGCTGAATTAGTACCAGACGTTAAACATCCAGTTATATGTTTCATGCCTGAAATTTCAAAAACACATATGGGTGGTACAATGAGATTAGGTTTAAGACCAACAATATTCCAAGATAAAACTGAATCATCCAAATTGAGAAAATTGTATGGATCAAGGGAAGTTGCATGGGAAAGACATAGACATAGATATGAAGTTGAACCTAAATATGTCGATGAATTAGAATCTAAAGCTGGTTTGAGATTTATAGGTAAAGATGAAAGAGGTGAAAGAATGCAAATGTTGGAATTAGATGGTGAGTCTTGGTTTCTTTTTTATTTTTCGATTACTAGTATTCTGGGAACCCGAATAATCGTATATATGTATAAAATACACGACTAACTTTTAACAATTAATCTTTCGTTTACTATAGAACACCCATACTTTATAGGATTACAAGCACATCCAGAATTCTGTTCAAGACCTCTAAACCCATCACCACCATTTTTAGGTTTAATTGCTGCAGCATGTGGTTTAGATGAATTGGAATTACAAATTAAAAACAATGAAAACGGTGGTTATGTTGATCCACATCCTGAAGAAGATAAAAGTGTACCTGAATCTGAAGCATATACAGAAAAAGGTAAATCAATTAAACAATCAAATAATGGTATTATAAAAGTTAAAGGTCAAGTTAATGGTAATTTAGATGAAAAAGAACAACAGTTAAATGGTGTAACTGTAGCTTCTGAAGGTCAAGCTTGATTCAGATCTGGAATACGAAAGTTGATAGCTTTCTTCGAAACTCATATGTTCTAGGAAAAAAAGGAGAGGTAAACAGACATATCTGTACATATAGTTATTTAGATATATATGGGATACGAGTGTTACGGATTTGTTTGTGTGTTGAGCGTTAGTTGATTAGTTAGTTATTGTTATATTATTTTTATGTGGTTTTGGTCATTTCCATAGATTAGATTTCATGCACTGTTCTGCTTAAAGTCAATATTAGTGTGCTTTGATGAATCGTGTCTCAGTACATCGTCTAGCAGATTCACAAAATCGGTAAGGTTTAGTTGCGGCAAAGAAACGATTCGTGGTAAAATTTGACCCTGCTTCGAGCAGCAGTCAATAAGCAAAAACGTTTCCTGATCCCGAACCGCAGTCCTGCCTTGGCATGTTCTATATTTATCGCTTAGGATCATTATTTTCACTTTTAATTAACTTTGATTTTAGCGTTGTTTTGCTGTTTGCTTATCTTTCGTGTTATTATCATATCTTATGCAAACAGATTCGGGCCATGCATCAGTCTCGTTCACGAATAAAATCAACGTGATTTTCTGCGAGAACCTTATGCATATCATTATTCAACCTGCAGCTAAAATGCTCAAATCGCAATACGGCCGAAGTGATGATAACTTCAGGTAAAACTTGAATGAGATAGCGGGGCTCAACGTAAAAAATATAATGTGCGATCCCAATTTATTGATTTTATAAATCGTAAATCGCAGTTTTGATCATTACGCGTCTGCGCTTTTTGCTTTTTGTAAATTTATTCATGTCTTGGAATTTCATGTCTGTGCGGCAGTCAAATTTACGGATAACATTGTTAGATTGTTCCCCCATCTCATCATCTTTTGACTTCGACTGCATCTCAACTCATTTCAAAGGTTTTTCGAGTAATCAGAATCGTATCAAGTACCATATACCTATTAGTTGAAATCGGAACGGACGGACTTGTAATATCTAGTCTCACCTTCCTTTGTGCTAATATTAAACCCCGAAGGATCTCTACAAGGAAGTGGAAGGGAACATTCATTTTTTGTGTATATTGAAAAGAATTACCGTATTACTGGACGAACGGGTACTGGGAGATCAGAAATCAAACCCTCTTTTCGTAAATCAAGAGAAATCCGCTATAGTCAATAATATATGGTAGAAATAGGATGTCTTGTCCTTCTACCAATTCGAATATAACCGTAGGTCTTTCTCAAATTTTACATCTCATCGTTGTAAAAGAGATTGGAGCTGATAAATATCGAATATATATATCCCCATTCTACCTTATAATGCTTTTAATCATCACGTATAAACTTACTGCGATTCAATCTTATGGTATCTTTCACGACATTATGGGTAAATTCAATTGAAATTGATTGAATAATGTAGGATGCAAATGAAGATGTATTTTTCAGTCCTGTAAGCTTGATACCATATCACTAGATCCCTCTGTAGTCGATGCTGATCATATCGTTTCGCTATCTTCCTATAGGATGGTATACATTGGGATGCTCATCGTATAGGGTAAATTTTATGCTTTCAAAGAATTATACATTTTAATGAGAATATAGCTAATCGCATTTGATTTTCTAGATGGGCTGTATCAGGTGGATGTGCTGCTCTTGTAAGCTAAAATATTTGGAAATTTTTGGAACCAATGATAAACTAATAATTCACCGACCTTCTTACGCATACAGACGACTCTCATAACACTATTTAGTCTTACAATGCAAGCGATAAATTACCAACATCCACCAGCACAAAGACAAGTCATGAGAGTATTGTTAATGCCTGCTGTGTGAATTTCTCCCCTTCCCCCCTCCCCTGTGGCTGAATATGACTTCCGTATCTGTCTGATGCATTCGCTAATAATACGTGAATTGAACAGGTATTCAATCGTTTCTTTCTTTTCATATAGATATTATAGAGAATATGAATATTATATCTTAGCAGAAGTAAGTAACGTACCTTGATTCGATCATCAGCCTTGCGCTTCATACCAGATATCCCTCTTGTTGTGCTCAGAGTCATCACGTTCTGTGTTCTGCTCATTCAGATGGAGACAAAATATTGACGAATTTTCCATTCACTTCAGACAGCATACGAAGCTATAACATTATCAGCATTTTTAATGTTATTGATGGAATTAGTTTCAATGGGAACAACAGATCAACAAATTCAAACTGCTTTAGCTGAAAAAGATAAAAAGAAATTTCCGTGAGTTCTGCAATACTTGTTCCTAAAATGGAAATTCATTATACAAAGTTGTATTTGCATTTATGTATATTATATATTAAACTGACTCTCTAAATTTATTTATATTAGATTTCCTGTAAGTGTATCCATCATCAGCATCAAACAAAGTTGGCCATCAATTAAATGACTCATTCTGCTTCTGCTTGAAATATACTTTTTTTTCAGTTCAACTTTTGGAGATTCAGAGCGTCGAAACCTTATTTCTGGCATGCTTTAAGTTTTAGCGTAATGCAATATGTCATTTTAAGACCTTTAATTTCAATTATCGGTATAATATGCCTTTATTATGGAGTTGTAAGTTTCATTCTATCTTTTTATCTTACACAACTTATTGATACAGAAACGAATGCTTATATCGTACTATGATTTTAGTTATGCCCAGACGAATATTCGATTCACTATGCAGAAGTTTACCTTGATGCAGTTGATTTCGTTTCTATCTCTATAGCTTTATATGGTTTAGTAGTATTTTACGTACTATGTAAAGATGAGTTGAAAGGTCGTAAACCGCTGAATAAGGTTAGTAGATAGCCTAGCTCGAATTTACAGTTCAGCTAAATTGATTACTGATGCCAAATACGTTATTTATAGTTCTTGGCTATCAAATTGATTGTTTTCTTCACCTTTTATCAGAGTAAGTCTGTCTACCTAGCAGTTTGTCCACCAAACTGAAGTAACTCAGTAAATCATCGAAAGCTAACGACTGTATCCTTACTTGACTATTCTAGGCTTCCTCTTCTCGATCTTACAAAGTCATAATGTCATAAAAGGTACCGCACTTTGGACAGCTACAAATGTATCAGATGGATTATCAGCTTTATGTACTTGCGTAGAAATGGTTTTCTTCAGTATTTATATGGGTTGGGCATATAATTGGACTGATTAGTGAGTTTCTGAAATCTGGGAAATGTGAATCTATACAGTCATGAACGTATACCACATCATAACAGATTTTAGATGGCTTGTTCCGTAGTTACAAGGGAGAAACTTACTAATGAGTTATACTTATGATTTTCCTTTAGCACTGATCCACTCAAGAATCCACATCAAAGACATACATCATTCAAAACCTATTTACAAGCCATTTGGGATACAATCAATTTATCTGATTTCGGTTTAGAAATTTATTTGGCATGTAAATTCCTTGTTGACTATATTAGAGGTAAACCTGGTACACATTCATCTTCAACTAAATTACAGAGAACGTAAGTTATTTTTCTTCCCATACTACCGAAAAAAAGATGATTCATACATAAAGATGGCTTTTAAGTTGAAAGTTGAAAACGCGCTAATGTTTTGATGGTTTCATCATCGTTTAATAGATTTATGCCAGATACAATCCCAGGTCATGATAAATCACAAGAATTATCACAACTCAAAACTGGTTATGCAAATAACACCTCTAACATCAACAATAATGTTGCGACTCAACAGCAGCAACAGGATAATTTCACTTCACCACCACAACAAATAAGAAGACCTAGTGGTAATTTGAGTTCGACATTGAGATCAACCAATTCATATCAGAAATTGAAAGAAGGTGAAATTGTTCGACAACCTCGAACATATCCCCAACACCCTGAATATACATCGAGTTATGATTCGCCAGGTTCAGCAGTTGCTGCTGCTGACAGTCATTACCATGTTAATCAAGAGACAAATCTCCCCTCAGCTCAGCCAACAGGACCAGGGAATAATCCATATTGGCAGAGGGAGGATATTATAAGTCCACCGCAAATACAACGGGATCGCTCCACTCCTGTACAGTCACAACCACAATGGCCAGAAGCTAGACCTAATTATCACAATGGCAATAACAATTCAAGTGAAATAGGACAAACCCAATCACAGAATCAACAGGGTTGGCAACAACATGCAGAATGGCAAAGATATAGAGGCTATGGATATCAACAAGATTCCTTTGATAGAAACCATAGAATTAACGATTCAATAATAGATAATCACCAACAACAAGAAGGTATACCGGGTAATCCTAAATTGTATTAGTAAATACCGTTAAAAAGAATCTTGACGTACTGGGATACTCTGCAAGTGTTATAGAATTTATAGAGACATGATGCATTCAATAAATAGTGACAGCCCAGAACATGGGAGTAATACCACCCAGAGGGATGAGAGAAAGACCATTGGAGGGCCGCTATTCATCGGCAAAGCGTTTTTCGTCATAAAATCCCATGGTCAGATTTTCTTTGTGAGCACGGTAGTATGAACGCCTTACTAGGCGTCAAATACCCATTGACAGTATATCTTACTTACTATCATATACTGTGGCTTACAATGATATGGATCTCAAAGGGACACATTCATTACAGACCAAGGATTTCACTACTAAATCAAGTCTCAAATCTCTATCAGAAGGGAACGGAACGGTTACAGTCGAGGTTTTACTGGCTTGACAGGTACGGAATAGCCTTATATGCTCGAAACGATCAAGCTAGTTCCCATCTTTTACCCCGGAAGCATGTATATCCGTTTTGCTGGATCTTATCCCATCTTAAGTACCGTCTTTCTGCCCTTCCCCGGACTGATAACTTTATTGTTAAAGCCAAATAACACCTTGATGTCAATGTAAACAAAGGGTCTCCACAATATTTTTACCTTGTTAAATAGTCAGTACGGAGTTCCGAGGATGTTCTGAGAGCAATAACAATCGTTATAAACGAGTTTTCACTGTTTCGATGCCGGCGGTATCGTCTGGGGTCGGAAATACAATCTATATTGCCGATAAAACGGTATACTCCGCTTTGGAAACTAGGCACCTTATAATCGCTAATTTTCCAAGCCTAGTGCGCTGTTTATAAGAGTGATTTGACCACGTTTTATGTCTCGTCATATTGTTCAAGTAATAATTGATCCCTTTTTGGCGAACTAATTGATTAGTTGACTCATAACATAGATACCCTTGATTCCCCCAATTCTCTCACGTCTACACACATTCCATTCCATCCCACTTCCCACTTTCCTTCATCTTCTATTCTCAAAAATATCTCTTATCTCTCTTTCTTTTCCTTCTTCTTAGCTTCTTCAACAATTTCGAAAAAAAGATAAAGCAAAAGTAAAAAATGTCCGTTGTTACTAAACTTCACGCTAGACAAGTGAGTATACCGAATCTCATTTTCTCAAAACAGAGCTCTTATCTATCTAGTTTTTAGTTTTCAGAGTTACTAATCTAAGAACGTTTCAATAGATCTTCGACTCAAGAGATAAGTTTCCTTTTTCTTATGTTCCATCCTCCACCCCTCCTTCTTGCCTCTCACCTTGCCCTTCTTCGATACTATCTCACTTACTCTCTCCTTTACACCTGTTTCCATCATGGATCACTCCACCTTATCTTCCTTTCATTGCCCTCAACTTGGGGGACGTGGACTTTCTTCCCGCTTCAGACTCTATCCATTCCTTCACTTAAATTGAGCGACATGTACTTCCTGTCACAAGGACAAGAGCCTCGCGCTGACATTAACCTTGCGTTTCTTCTCTTGTCTTTGACCCTCTCCCTATATTACCACTTCGTCCATCATAATCCGCTCTGTAATATGGATTGACGATCATACGTAACCCAACCGTTGAAGTCGATGTCCACACTGAGAAAGGTGAGTTGATGGTAATACTCTTTGTCATTGTTTCCCTGATCTAACTAACTCGCCTTGATTACTGTATAGGTCGATTCAGAGCTCAAGTACCATCTGGTGCTTCCACCGGTGCTCACGAAGCTATCGAATTAAGAGACAAAGGATCTGACTACGTCGGTAAAGGTAAGCTGTGATCTTTCCAATGCTTTGACATTATATACTAAATTCTTGCTCTCCTTTAGGTGTTCTTAACGCTGTCAAGAACGTCAACGAAACCATTGCCCCTGCTCTTATCGATGCTAAAATCCCAGTAACCTCCCAAAAAGAAATTGATGATTTCCTCATCAAACTCGATGGTACCGAAAACAAAGGTAAACTCGGTGCTAACGCCATTCTTGGTGTTTCCATGGCTGTCTCAGAAGCTGGTGCCGCTGATCAAGTAAGTAAATAAAATATCTCCTTTCCTGAAAACCGCTAATTTGTTCTTCTGTAATAGGGTAAACCCCTCTACGCCTACCTTGCTGGTATCGCCGGTGTATCTGAACCATACGTTCTCCCAACTCCCGCTTTCAACGTTATTAACGGTGGTTCCCACGCCGGTAACGCCCTTGCCTTCCAAGAATTCATGCTTCTCCCAACCGGTGCTTCATCTTTCACTGAAGCCTTAAAGATGGGTTCAGAAACTTACCACGTTCTCAAAAAGGTTATCACCAAGAAATACGGTATTGATGGTAAGTAGAAATGTATATTCTGCGAGTTAACATTGTTAGCTAACGAATCTGATTATTATAGCTGCCAACGTTGGTGATGAAGGTGGTTTCGCTCCTAACGTATCAGGCGCTGAAGAATCTCTTGACCTCCTTACCGAAGCCATCAAACAAGCTGGTTACACCGGTAAAGTCCAAATTGGTCTTGATGTCGCTTCTTCCGAATTCTACAAAGATGGTAAATACGATCTTGACTTCAAGGTAAGTTTCCATTTTGGCTAAAATAAGGATTTATACTGACCATAGACTTTATATAGAACCCTAACTCTGACTCCTCCAAATGGCTCTCTGGTAAAGAACTCGCCGACCTTTACAACTCTTACGTCGACAAATACGACATTGTATCAATTGAAGATCCATTTGACCAAGATGACTTCGATGCCTGGACTCACTTCACCACCACCTCCAAGATTCAAATCGTTGGTGATGATTTACTCGTAACCAATCCTAAGAGAATCAAGACCGCTATTGAAAAGAAAGCTTGTAACGCTCTTTTACTTAAGGTATGTTATATTTTCCTTTCATACAATTATATAGCCTAAAACTAAGACTCAATCATTTCGATAGATCAACCAAATCGGTACCATCTCTGAGTCCATCCAAGCGTAAGTCTGCACCGCCGCTTTGAGGAGCCAAGCTTCAGCTAACCGATGATATAGCGTACAACTTTCTCAATCTAACGGTTGGGCTGTTATGACTTCTCACCGATCTGGTGAAACCGAATCCACCTACATTGCTGATCTTGCTGTCGCTCTTAAGACTGGGTAAGCATTTGAATTGACTGATTCCACCTGATCTAGCCTAAGCTGACCTGACTTGCTATTTTCAGTGAAATCAAGACCGGTGCTCCATGTCGATCAGAACGAGTTGCCAGTAAGTAATAATCTTACCTTTTTGTCAGTATACTTGATGCTAACAAATCTACCCTTAGAATACAACCAACTTCTCAGAATCGAAGAAGAACTCGGTGACAAAGCTGTCTACGCCGGTGCTAAAGGTTTAAGTAGGGGTACCACCGCTCCAGAACTCAAAGACAACTAAGCGGACTCTACAAAAATTGTTGTAGATATTCATAGTTGTTTTTGGCAAGTTTCGTAAAAAAGAAATAAAGATGGCATGCATGCGTGCTTAGTCCATACTACTTCATTGTTGATTTCCTTGGCAATTGTTGTCCATTTATTGCATGCACAATCTGAGGAGGAACATTACTTTGTAATTTTGTTTTCCCGGGTGTTACGCGCCATCCTCCACACCGCGTCATGTTCAAGTAATTTCACCTGTTGAACATCCCGTTATTTTGGCTGCATTTTGCATTTCTTGAACATATTGCAACTTATCATAAGTAAACGCAAGATTACGATGGCATCACCTGAACAGCATAAAATAGCTATTCGTAAGCTTTCACAGTGGATAGAGAATGATAGGAGGATTGTGAGTTTAGAACACATCGAATATCCAAATTCATGAATCAAACCTAATTAATAAATCTAATATGTCATGGATCGGTTTGTATAGGTCACTTATCGAGATATAAGTAGAGAAGTAGGATGTCATGTGAATGTAGCGAAGAAGTGAGTTGATATGATGTGATGATCAGTTATTAGTGGAAATTCAAATGGCGTGAATCTGAACGATAGGTTGTGATGAGTTCTATTTTGACTTGGTATTTTTATTTATAGTTTATTATACGTTCACTATAAAGATAACGAAGAATCAGTATCACCAACATACTTACTGACAGGACCATTATTAAAAGAATCAAAAATAAATCAAACTGAATTGATCTCATTAACACAAATTCGTTCAACATCAACTCAAAAAGTCAGAATTGTAGATATGGATGAAATGTCTGAAGGTGATAGAAATTCTGAAGATGAAGATGATCATATTCAAGAAGATGATGTTGGTAATGATAAAGGTGAATTAGGAGGATTAGTTGGTAATTCTGATTTAGAATTAAATGTTAAAAAGGAAGATTTGAATGATGAGAATTCATTAATAAAGAATGATGAAAATGTACCTAGATGGGGTGTTGTTTTAGTTGGGAAAGATAATTTTGAAGGTGAGTGAATTTCTTACCTTACCTGAAATAAATTTCTTCATCTCTAACATTATTTTACATTATTTGTTGATGGGATTGTGAATTATAGAGAAGAAATTGTTATTTGAACAAGATACTTTAAATATACATATACATTCTTTAGCACCTTCACCAGTAACCGTAAGTTCCAATCAACAATGTTTTCAATGTAATTTGACTTCACTTCATAAAGTAATATTCGACAGATAGATGTAGCTATAGGAACTGACCATTCGAATTTCCATTTTATCACATAGGATCCAGCACAATATCTTATACCGAATCTTACTTTACGTCAACATGAAAAATATCATAATTCAGAAATATACGGTACGATATCAGGAGAATCATTAATAGCTAAAGCGGCTGAAAAGAAACCTATGAAAGATGGTGGAATGGATTGGAGTAGCTCAAAGAAAGTAACAGGGGGTACAAAGAAAGATGAAAATACCAAAAAGAAAGATGAACTTAAGAAGGAAGAAGTTAAGAAGGTTCGTATTTTATCTATAACTTATCCCTTTATATATAAAAGATAGCTTACAAAACCTCTTATACTTATAGGTCGATACTAAAAAGCAATCCCCTTTTACATCCACTACAACTCCTTCAGCGAAACTCGTATCTACTACTGCTACTAATATTCCATCCTCTACTACTAAAGCTGCTGCTGCTGCTTCCTCATCCTCTACACCTGTACCTGCTGCAAGTGGAAGTATATCAGGTAAAAAGAAAAGAATAATTACTTCAGATACAGAAGAAGATGAACCTGCTCCGAAAGCTTCAAGTTCTGGAAGTTCGAAAAGTAAGAAAGCTCAACCTACTTCATCAATGATTAGAGCATCAGATGATCAAAAAGCAATGGAAGCTATGATGTCAATGGATATGGATGTCGATTTATCGGATGACGATAGTAACCAAAAAGTTCAGGTTAAAGAGGAACCTTTCGATAGAGAGAAACCTACTGAAAGTAGCAATAGCACTGGCAAAACCAGAAAGACAAGAAGGGTTAAGAAAAGTAGAACTGTCGAAGATAAAAAAGGAAGAATGGGTATGTCTTATTATGCTTCTTGTTGAAATCATATAGCAGATTTCTGGGAATCCAACGCAGATCCTATAGAAACTAGTGAATGCTAACTGCACCAATTCCTCAATAGTTACAAAAGATTATTCGACAGATGAATCATATACAGCATCGGAAACCGATGAACCACCTACAAAAACGTCTAAAGCTAAACCAAAAACGATTAATCAATCGAAACCACCTATAAAAGCAAGAGATTCAACTTCGTCGATAGGTAGTAATAATGAAAGGAAAACACCAGCTAGTTCTGGCTCTCATCCTGCTCCTGTGAAAAAGGCTTCTGGTGGTAGTGCACCAAAAGGTCAAAGTACTTTGAAAGGGTTTTTCACCAAGAAATAAATGACGATTGTCATAGCACTGAGGATTTGTACCGTGGAATCTAGAGAACCTGGACTTGTATGTTAAATTATTTTAAAGCTAGCATGTCAGAACCAAGGTATGTATGTATACATGACTTATAGCCCTTAATTCTATGATCGGTTGGATCCTCAAGATGATGTGATCGTTGAAACTGATATTCAGAAAGCTGCAAAGGATGTATAGTATATCCCTTGTGTCATCATCGAGTCAGAGAAGAATATAACCTTTCAACTGGTGGACTTCAAGTGATCCTTTCTTTGACTAGCTAAAGCACAATTATCCAGATAGTATTCTACTCAACTTCATGTACGTATCACTTACTTACTTACTGTATATCAATTATTTTTTCCGTTTGCCACTTCATTCTTTATCCAACTGATCTAAAATAAAGTAAAGCATCACGTAAAATTCACAACTATCTCATTAAACCAACTACACCATCTCTTTACTATTAACAAACTTCTTCTATAATTAAAGATGAACGCTTTCCGAAATTTATTCAGTCAAGGACCTACATCAACAGCAGGATCAATACCTGGATCATTTTTTAGACCTAATACATACGACCCATCATCGATGTTTGGAAACAGTTTTAATCCATTTACCGCTTCCAATTTAAATTCTAATCCATATTCATCATTTACAAATGATGGGTTTAACGGTTTCAATGGATTAAGTGGGATAGGCGGATTTAATAATCCATCTTCATTTGGTTTTGGTGGTGGTGGAGGACCAGGAGGAGGAGGAATTTTCAATAATCCTTATTCACAATCAGCTTATTTACAATCAATGCCAAGCAATATATATTTTGGTAAAGGTCCCAATCAGATGTGGCATCCACATTCACAACATTGGCAGGGTATACCGGATTTCATAAGAGAATCGATGAATCCTACTACTACTTCTACTACTAATAATGGCACAACTACCAATAATAGTATACCCGGTATCAATGTAAATTCTGGATTTAGTACAGGCTTAGGTACTGGCTTTAATGGATTAGGAGGATCTATGTTCACTGGGAATACTACGAGTACTAATTCTGGTACTGATACAGCTGAAAGTAGAGCTCGATTTTGGACAAGTAGATTACCTGCTGATGTACCGCGATATGGTAGTACTTTGAATAATCATACAAAGATAGGTGCATTTAGTTCATATATGAGAGAATTAAAAAAGGATATTACACAATCTATTGATCAAAGTAAAAATCTATTAAACGGAAAAATCATACCAGATTTTAATAAGGTAAATACATTATTATCTAGTGGTGGTGGTAATTTAAATTGGCAACAAAGAAATCATCTATCATCTGTCAGATCAAATTTACAAGAGAAATTCAAATCTGAAAAATCAGATATTGGGATAGGAGTAAAAAGGATAAGAGAAATTGATAGTGTAATTAATCATTTCAATCAAGGTAATTGTTTATCTGTACAACAAGGTGTTGATTTTTCGAGAAAATGGGGTTCAGTCAAAGTTGAAACTAATTCAGGTGAGTCAGAAGGCCAGATCTGTTTCCGTTTGTAAACGTAGTATAGAAGAATATAGTGAAACACTGACAATCTTACTTTTTATTGTTGTTGTTTGGGGTGGGATTTGACAGGCTTAAGAGATTCAGCTTGGGATATCTATTTAACACAACAAACTGGAGAATCAAGACCTATAAATGCATTTTACAGAAAGACTCTGGCTCAAGGACAACAACAACAACCTCAACAACCTCAACAACCTCAAACTAATTCAACTTGGTCAAATTTCTTTGGTGGTAGTAGTAGACCAAGTACTCCATTTGGCTCAAGATTTAGTTTCTAGATAAAGATGAAAAAATGATCATTCACTTGAGGCTAACTGTAATACTAAGTTACCTTTTCTCTCAAATTTCCCCGTGTCTCCCTACACAACGCAACCTCTCCTCTCTCAAAGTTCCTCTTCTATACGGTATAAGCTCATGCAAATATGATCATAAAAAATGCATATAAAAGATCGACATGCATGATATCTTCTGCTAACCTACATGCTGTGCTGATCTTCGGTTTAATCGCATCGCCTTTTTAACTTTTTCGTCATCCTTCATCCTAAGCTACCATTCTACGCGTCACGTCCCAGGGTTTTCCTCCTTGTCTATGATTTATTGACTTGTTTCGGATTTATATAAGTTATCGTTGTCTTCTTGCTATCTCATGTTTGCACCGACCTCCAACCTGTTTCATTGCGCATACCACTCTTTCAGCTTTGTCATTCACTTCATTCACTTCTTGGTGAAATCTCAGATCTGCCAAGCGAGCTTATACCTTACATACTATACCTGACGTACTTCACCTCCAAAAGCTACAATCCCGACTCTAGCAGATCTGTACCTATACAGTATACATCTTACAAGATGAATCCGGGCGATATATATGGAGGTGGCCAGCATCAGACTGGATACACTTCTCCTACAGGTCCAGGTCAACCATTTCCATCATACCCTCCAGGTCAACAACAACAACAACAACAGCAGCAACATACTGGACCATACGGTAATCAAACTTCTCATCATTACCCATCTGATCCTATTCCACAGCATCAACAGCAACACCAGAATTATTCACCAATGACTAATCCATATGATACTCCACCCCCACTCAACCAATCTCATTCTTCACCTCAGCCATATCACACTCAACCTCCTCAAGGATACGGAGATCCCTTTAATCCTCAAACAACAAATCAAGGAGGATGGGCAGAACCACAAGGAAACAGACATTATCAATCACAACCTCTTTCACCACCTTCACACCAACAATCATTACCCCCTGGTGCTTTAGGTAATTCTGGACCAAGATATTCTTTACCACAACAGCAAAATACCTACGGATCTTCAACACCCGTACCTATGAGTCCACCTAGAACTAGATTTGATTCTAATCCATCATTTAATCCCAATCAATCGCAATCAGCATATGGAATATCCGATAACAGATTAGCATCACCACCACCATTATTACCACATCACTCGTCATCTAGTTCAATTGGTGGTGGATTAGGTCATAGACCTTCATACCCACTAAATAACTATGGAAGTAACAACTATTTATCGGCTGGAGGTAACAATAATAATCAAGACGATGATATAAATGATTCTGCACCTTTATTAGCAAACGCACAATCTGATCCAAGACTCGGTATACCACAATCACATTCATCAATGTCAATGGGTGGACACGGAGGATATCAGTTATCTGATAATGGTCCATTATCTCAACATAATACAGGTACAGGTGATGTAGGCTTAGGACAAGGTCAAGATAGATGGAATGTCGATTTAGAACAACAACGTAATGGTTATTCAATTCCACCAAATAATAACGACGAAGATGATGAAGTAAGAGTACATTACGGTGCTTTACCTACTAGAGTAGTCAGAAGGAATAGAACTCAAAAGAAAGTTGCGTGAGTACAGTTATCGTTCTTCATTCCCTTCACCAGCACTCAAAGATTTATCATCTACAAAAGGAGTATGACTAACTTGATCACTTATGTTTTAGATTGTTCCGAGGTCATTTAGTACTGGATGTACAAGTTCCTTCGATGTTACTCGATCAATGTCCAATAAAAGATACTCAAGAAGTGAAAGTGATGAGATACACAGCTGTAACCGATGATCCTGATGAGTTTGTTGTGAGTTGCACGTCACATTTCAGACAGGACTTTTGCTGAAATTTGTTTTACTCAGAGCAAAAATTATAGTCTTCGTCAGAAATTATATGATCCACCTAGACATACTGAGCTGTTCATTGTAGGTTCAGGTGCCTCCGACAAATTGATTTTAAGCTGATTATAACCATTTTGCTGCACAGGTAATTACCATGTACAACGTATGTCCCCTTAACAGCTTCCCCTTTGACACCATATGCAGAGAACACTTACCATTTTCGGCTATATAGGAAGACGACGTACTTTTCTGCAGAACCATGCGAGGTGTAATGCAGAATATAGCACATTTATGTACAAGAACAAAGAGTAAAACTTGGGGCGAGGAAGGATGGAAGAAGGTACGCTCTCAACTTCACAAATAAGTCAGATTAGGAAATCAACTGATATTCTTGAAAAACAGGTTGTAGTATGTGTTGTCAGTGATGGTCGATTGAAGATCAATCCTCGTACTAGATCTGTATTAGCCGCTCTAGGTGTATATCAAGATGGTGTAGGAAAGAACATGGTTAATGGTAAAGAAGTAAAAGCACATTTATATGAGTATACCACTCAGTGTAAGCTTATCTCCTGCTCTCATACTGGAGATCGCGATGAGGACTGACAAACGAGGTAGTGTCCATCACCTCAAACGGTAAAATAGGCCCTTCTGGCGGTAAATCCGTGCCGATACAAATGTTGTTCTGTTTAAAAGTAAGTTGGGCGTGATCCGCATCTAGTGATCAGGACTCAGCTAATTGCATTATGCACATTTGGGTTATTTAGGAGAAGAATCAGAAAAAGGTAAGTCCACAAAACCGATAAATCTGGAGCGCAAGAATTTAGCTGAACTATATTCCAATTCAGATCAACAGTCACCGTTGGTTCTTCAAGTGAGTCGCGATACGTCGAAGTGTGAATATTTGCAGAGATTAACGTTGTCATATAGCGCTTTTGGCAAAAATTTGAACCCAAAGTAGGCTTGATTACCTTCTCTTCCTCTACTGTAATCACACGAAGCTAATACAGTTGATACCAAAGCGTATGTGTATTACTAGATGTCGGTACTCAGCCAGGCCCAGACTCGATTTATCACCTTTGGAAAGCATTTGATATCAACTCTTCAGTAGGAGGAGCTTGTGGAGAGATCGTGGCATTGAAAGGAAAAGTATGGAGAAATTTATTGAATCCACTGGTTGCTGCTCAGAATTTCGAGTACAAGATGTCAAATATTCTGGACAAGCCCTTAGAAAGTATTTTCGGTTATATCACTGTGTTGTAAGCTCATTAACGCTGTTGTCTCATTTCGGATTGTAACGTACTAATGATAAAACAACACGCAGACCAGGTGCTTTCTCCGCGTATAGAGTGAGTCGCGTTGCCCTTAGTGTTTCAGCTATAAGCTAACTTTCGCTCTTTTAGTACATCGCTATTCAGAACGATGACGATGGAAAGGGTGACGGGAAGGGTCCAGGACCGTTGAAGCAGTATTTCCTTGGTGAAACAATGCATGGTGCAGGCGCAGGTATATTGTGAGTTATTCTGAGATTCCCTCCCAAGCATTGGCTCACAACTAAATTTATTGTCTAGTGATGCGAATATGTATCTAGCAGAAGGTCAGTGGTACATATCAGTCATCAGATATTATTCAACGCTAACAAATCGGGCTATTGTAGATCGTATTTTGTGTTGGGAATTGGTCAGTAAAAGGAATTGCCAGTGGACATTGCACTACGTCAAATCTGCTCGTGCAGTCACAGATGTTCCCGATACGGTACCGGAATTAGTATCGCAACGGCGAAGGTATGTTAGCTGGCGGCCATACAATGGTCGTGAAAAGCTTACCTCGTTCCCAGATGGCTTAATGGTTCCTTCTTCGCTGCGATCCACTCTATCGTTCACTTCGGCTACCTATATCGATCATCGTAGGTGAAATTGGCCTCATAAATCCGGAATACAAGCTGACGAGGTTATTATATTAGACACACTTTCACGCGTAAATTCTTCCTTCATATTGAGTTGATTTATCGTGAGTCTTTCAGTCTTTCTTCCATTTTGAGCTTCGGCTGATTGTTGCCAATATAGAAACCTTGAGTATGATATTTGCTTGGTTCGCTCTTGGAAACTTTTATATTGCCTTTGTGAGTCCACATTTTCTAAAACTCTTCATCTGCGCATGTCCCGAAAGCTGATTCGGTGAAATGATAGTTCGTCTTAACAAGTTCTTTGAATGATCTGGGAAAGGCTTGGAAATATGTCAACACACCTCTCCATTATTTGTATATCGCTTTATTGCTTTGGTGTTTCCTCTTGGCTCTGGGTAATAGACCTGCAGGGTAAGTGGTCTACTCTAACTCCGCATCAACTCAGTAGGACTTGCTAGCTAACATCATCAATAGGTCAAAAATCGGTTATACAAGTAGTATGGTTGGGTTTGCGTTGATTACTGTTTACATGCTGTTTGCTGCTAGTGAGCACTCTAATTCCTTGATCCTGCTCGCACCTGCACATGATCAATCAAAATCCGGAACTGATTGACTATTTCTCTTTTCCAGTATACCTCGCTGTTAGAGGCATAGAAGATATCACAGCGGACGGATCTGTCAGCAAAGAAGATATCTTTGGAAATAAGATATTCAGAAATATTGTTGTCTCCTTGGTCGCAACATACGGTTTATACATCATCACATCGTTATTGGCGTTAGATCCTTGGCATATGATTACTTCATTCTTGCAATACTTGCTACTAGCACCTAGTTACATCAACGTCTTAAAGTAAGTTCGGATTTACAACAGTTTACCAAGATCCGCAACTGACAAATGTGTTAAAATAGCGTTTACGCCTTCTGTAACGTACATGATGTTGTGAGTTCCGATGTCCACCTTTTTCTGTCAATACAAAATTATAACTTTAACTAATATTCACGTATTCCCATAGTCATGGGGTACAAAAGGATCAGATAAAGTGAACGAGGATTTGGGTGTAGTGAAGTCAAATGCAAAGGACGAGGTTGTAGTCGAGGTGGATGCTCCACAACAAGATCTAAACGCTGTTTATTCGAACGAACTTAGGATCTTAATGACCAAACCTCCTAAAGAGGTCAAGACTGTATCTCCTGATCAAGTACAAGAAGATTATTACAAGAACTTCAGAACTAATGTGAGTAGCATTGTTTTTCGGGGCGGAATGCAAATCATACTATCATGCGGATAAAAGGACTAAATATCTGATGTAAATGATAGGTGCTGCTCGCTTGGACCATGTCAAATGGTGCTCTGGCTGCTGTGATCTTGTAAGTTGCCAGCCTCAATGATAGGCAAACACGTTTTCGCTGACAATAATTACACACAATAGACAAACAAGTGGTGGAAACAGTTCATTGGCAACAACATATATGGGTATTTTACTTTAGTAAGCCATTTTGATCTTTCTTGTTGGTGATGCCCTACTAACATGTACACTCTTTATAGTACGGTCGCTGGTCTTGCTTGTGAGTATATCAAAATGCTTCGTTCATAGAACGACTTCAGCTGACATGTGATTTTTTGTAGTCTTCCGATTTTTGGGATCTACAGCATACCTCATCGTGAGATTATTCGCAGGTGAATAAGTGAAATCTTTTGATGGACAACAAGTATAGAATAATGAAAGAAATGATATAATGTATCGATGACTGTAGATTTAAAGGATGAAAGCATGAATCACATATTAACGAACTACAATTCCAAAAGACTACAAATATCGATTATCAGACTAACGTTACCTGGTCAGCCATATCATTTTCCCTAAAGGTATATCGAGTATCGTGTGAATCGTCCCCATCTTCTTCCGGTAATTTCTGCTCTTCCAAGTGAGACTGAGAACGGTAACCATGAACCAGGTGATCATCAGAACTATCAGACTTAGATCCGGTAGAATAACTCCGTGAACTTTTTCCTCGCCTTGAAAAAGCTGAAGAAGGCAAATCGGTATTTGATGTAAAGTAGTATTGTTGTATATCAGCTAAAGAGGTCGATCGTGAACAGGGTAACATTGTATCATCATCCAGATTCAGAGAACCAAATCTTGCTATGTGTGACTCTATGTTTGAATCGATGTCAGTCTCGCCAAGATCAGAATGGACCATCTTGGCTGGTAATCGTGATTCCACGTCTGCTGAATATCCAGGAAATGAGGTACCTTCAGTTCTATATGAAGAAGCTGAAGTGTTCGATTCGAGTGATGGTAATTGATGTTCAAGAAGCTGATCTTGACTCATATCCCATCGTACTTGACCTGGCGTAATGATTTTCCCTTCACCATCAATTGGATTGTTCAAATACCTATCTGTCTCACTTTGTTGTTCTGCTTGTTGTTGTTGTTGATGAGATTGCTCTTTCTCATCGTTGTCATCTTCCGGTAATTTAGATCCAGTTCCCGCTCGATTGTGTTGTTGATCTTGTTCAAGGGAAATGATCATTTGGGAAATCAGGTCAAATATGTTTGTTCTATTTGTATATTCCCATGGATTGATCTTGTAAGTTATTTCTGGTGTAGCTGTAGGCTCGATAGTCAGAGGAAGGGGAGTTTGACTTTCAGTAGAAAGCTGAGTAGGCAATCTGAGATAAGTATGGTATCGTTTCATCGATTTGGATTTATTGTCAGGTGACTGAGGTTTATTTAATGATAGATCATCGTCAGGCGGATCTGCCTTCTTGCTTTTACTCGATCTTGAGCTGGATTTCGATTTGTGATTTCTAGGAGGAGAAGAATTGGTTGACGACGGTGATTCCTTATGAACATTGATAAAATCAGGTTGATCCATCTTTACAGAATTTGAGTACTCATTGCGTTTCGATTTCACTCTTTCAGTAGCTTGCTCAATACTGATTACCTTACCCTTGTTATCTCTACCTTCATCTTCAATATCAAGTTCAACTTGATTCTCAAGTTTACCATCATCATCCTCCTTACTCGTAGCCTTATCAATGTCATTCCTCTTCTTCTTCTTAGCTTCTTTACGTTGTTTTTTGATCTTCTTACGTTCATCTTCAATTTTGATCAATTCATTTACTCTATCTCGGAAAGGTACTATACCAAAAACATCAACATTATCATGAGTGAGATTATCAGTATATTTCAATATATTGGTTGATTTTTTACGTATTGATTTGAAGAATTCAGTACTATAAGTAATTTGGGAAAAAGAAATTTGAACATAAATCAACCCCAAATCAATAAAAGCTGTAAACATTTATTTTAAATGCGATATACTGTAATTATGTACCGTTCGTTTCACAGGGTATTCTGTCAATACTTACCGATCTTTGATTTCCTGTATATTGACATTTGATTTCCATCTATTCTTACCTTTTTCACATTGTTTAGTGGGTATTCTATCATCATGTCGATTTATTGATCAAATCAGCATATCATACAGTAATGATATTTTCCAGTATCATAGTAACTATAATCCATTAATTTGGGAAACAGAAAAAATAAATAAATCAAAAAACGACTTACGTATTTTCCCTTTGCCATCTCATAATTTCTTCCATCTTGATACCCATTGCTATCCTAAATCTTTTTTCAGTCTCTTGATCTAATATCCATTTATTTTCTAATAAATATTGATAATTCAACTTCCTCTGTTTTTTGGAAATCGATTTATCTGTCCATGGTAATTTATCTAAAGGTGGGAGGGGTGGTAACCAGTATATCTCACTATTAGGAAGTTTACGGAGTGGGGAATGATGAGAAGTATGTTGTGTAGAACCATTTCTGTGGTAGTTGCTTTTAGATGCATCATCATCTAAAGACCCTTGGGAATTTGGATACAAGGCAGGACCAGTATCATTATCATCGTCATTAACCACTTCTGGAGGTTTCCTCACGGGAGTACACCAAGACCACTCTTCGTTCTTTGATAGAGGTATAGATAGTTTTCTTACTTGTGGCGAAGGTTCACTTAGGACAACGTAAGATTGGTATCTTCGTAAATGGACTAGACAGGTGTTAACGTATCAATAGGTTAATGGTTGGTCAGAATAGCAACATTGTTCTCGTTAAACGTCATCCCTCCTGCTTCATCCACAAAACGAAATGATGATCCCAAATACCTGAAATCTCTTCACCGATGTCAAATCCAACCAAGTGGGACTATACAATATATAGGGAAAATCGTCTAGGTGAAACTCACATCTCTTCCTTGGATCCAAAACCACTTTCCTCAATTCCGGTGTAACAGCTTTCCATAATTTAAATCTTCTTATACGATAATTTGGTCTTTCATCAATTTCAGCTGCCGGAGGAGGTAATTTTGACCATGATAAACTGGGTGGACAGGGTTGTTTCACGATTCGAGGGTTTTTGAACTTTGGATTGAATAGTTTTTGCGATAGTTTCGTGTATTCTTCTGATGTTGTCGGTGATTGGGAGATTGTGGCTAAAGGTGACATGATGTATTGTTATGTGTTGTTGTGTTAGGATGATGTTGTGAATATTTCATTCGACGTTGTGTGCAGTGTTGGTCCTGTAAGTGAATTGAGAATCGCCACTGAGTAATGTGGGAAATATTGTTGTTTGAGCTGAAGTAGCTTTGGGAGTATGCTATATGAACATGGGGAAGGAGGAATACAATTGATCAGTGGGAAAGAGGTAGATTAGATTTACGTCGAATGCTTTAAGACAGATACAGTACTATCTTGAATTAGTATTGCAAGAGTCCGCATACATCACACTTTTTACTGGTTCGCGACAAGGAGCTTCAAGCAGTTGCATGGGTATCAAAGGATGTTAGACATAGGAAAAACAGGATACTCCTGCTCGTCATTGATGTAAGCTTTGTGCGAAATCCTTTGAGGTATGATTGGTGCGCAAGAGGTGACCAACTTCATCTGCATAAGTCATTCTCAGCAACTCTCATTAGTATACTCACGAAAGATGAATTGCGATTGTTATTCATTCTTCTCGGATTTACATACTTCTGAATATCTTACATGTGTTATTTACTTATAGTCGAGGTTGTTTATGCTTTAGCCTTCTTGGTCTTCTTGGCATCGTCCTGAGCACCAACATCAGATTTTCTCTTAGAAGCTCTTGATGAAGTAGATCTTGCGGCAGGAGCGGATTTACCTTTTGAAGTGGGCTTGGCTTTAGATTTAGGTTTCTCCTCTTCCTCTTCTTCTTCGTCATCTTCAGCTATATCCTCATCATCTTGGTAATCTGCATTATCATCTTCTTCAAGTTCTTCTTCTTCATCGTCTTCAACTTCCTCATCTCCAGATACAGGTTCGGCTTTTTTAGTTGTTGATTTACCTTTAGATTTAGGTTTTTCAGCTGGTTTAGCTTTCGAAGTAGGCTTTTCAGCAGATTTGGCTTTAGATGCAGGTTTCTCTGATCCTGCTGGTTTAGCTTTTGAAGCTGGTTTTTCTGAAGTCTTAGCTTTAGAAGGTGGTTTCTCTGAAGCAGATGTCTTTTTTGATGTCGACTTTGGTTTCTCGTTATCTTCTTTCTTTTCAGCGGCAGCTCCTTTAGTCTTTGGTTTTTCTACTACTTTTTTATCATCTTCTTTAGAGGCTGTTTTACCTTTAGATTTTGGTTTTTCATTTTGTGTATTTTCTTCTTCTTCTTTAGCTTCTTCAGCTTGTTTTTTACCTTTTGATTTTGGTTTAGGTGCACCTTTTTCAGGTTCATTTTTTGATCCAGCTTCATTTTCATATGATCCTCCTTCAGCTTCATATTCTTTTGATAATTTTGCAGCCTAAGTAAGAAAAAAATATAACGGAGGTCAGTTTTGAAATTTTTATAAATCGTATACGAGTTTTTAGTATGATATATGTAATGTGAGTGAAATCTTACAACTCACCTTCCAAGCTGACCATTGTCCTTTACCGGAACCGTCTTTATTGGTCTCTTGTTGAACCTCTAATGACAGGATAACAACGCTGTCAGTGATCAGTCGTCTGCAGTAGATCAGATAAAAAGGGAATTTCTACTCACTTTCTTTAACTTCCTCTCGAAGTTTAGGATCAGTTGGCTTTCCTTTAGATGATGGCATGTTGTGTGTATATGATTGTTTGTTTGTAAGAAATGAATTAATAGGTCAAATGTGGAGTTGGTATTGGATATCGAACAATGAAAGTAGAAAAGGCAAATCTCATATATATATATATATATATAGGTAGAAAGATAGTACAATCCATTCTCTACATTCACTGTATGGTATGTATATGATATCGATCGGACTGAACTGAATGTGTAAACAAACGGTGATGTACGGTGATGTTTATGATGTCATCGGTGATTACCATTCTTAGTCTATTGTTTTCAGGTACCATCACCGATTCCCAACTGAAACTCTGATCGAAAAAAGTAATGTTCTCAAACTGGGATAACTGTCTAATTGTGGATTATTAATTACAGTACTATCAATTTAGGCTGAAATAAGTGCATCCGATTCAATCATCAGTGTGATATTCCAGATCGATCGTAATGATGTGATACATGTTATAATTTATAATTTTAAGCAAAGGAAATGCTATAATGTCCATTCCAACACAATGATATACAATATACATCAGAAAAGCAGGGAAAAGTCTTTATAGAACTACTAAATTCCCTTCATTTCCCTTTTTAGTAGTATCAGTGGTATCAACCACGTTATCATTATGGCTCTCACCAGTTAAAGTTGATGATGATTTCATTTCGATATCACCTTCAACCGTTTCCGGTGTACCTTGCCTTGTAGAAGTAACCGATGAATTCGTCATATTGATATCTATCAAATCACCTTCCGCCGGCGATGCTTCGGTGGTAGGTAGTGGGAATGTATTCCCTCTCATGGTCTTTGTAGGAGATAAATCCACTTGTGAGGATTGCTGAGATAATTCTGAAGGAATTGATGAAGGTGTTAGAGAAGGTGGTTGAGGTCGAGGACCTTCTCTTGAGTAAATAAGCTATTTATACGTTATTAGTACGCATTGCAGATAGTCATCCGAGACATGCAGGACTTACCATATATGCCCCACCATCCATCCATAAACCTGTTTTATCAGATACTATTGCTTCCCATTCAATCTGGCGAGCCCATATATATCAGCATGGTTCAATAATATCCTCTACCTTCCCTGCTTATGCATCGGTAGTTGGAAGCTAGGAAACTCACTGGTTCGATTTCATGCTCCTGTATTTTCCACCATCTACCATCCTCACCTCTAATGTACGAGTATAAATGGTTTCCGCCTACTAGAGCGCCATCGTGGAATAATATACCTCTCAATATGTACTATCCACAGGTATCTATTAGTTCTCCAGTCACTCGATTCGGATGACATGCGATCGTAAAAACCTTCGCTCACGATATGCTGATTGTATTCTGGGTCATCCGTATCAAACAAACTACCTGAAGCAGCTTGACTATTTGCTTCCAGTTCCAACGTCAATTCGGCTACTTTCTGTTGAAGAACCTTCAGTATACGCTCAAGCTAAATCGATATATATGTAGTCAGCCTTGCGTTCAAAGTCTACAGAAGTGAGTTCATAAGAACATAACTCACTTTCTCCCTCATCTCTCGTCTAGTCTCATTCTGCATCTGATCATCTGTTTCAGGTGTACTATTGAAGTGTTCTATCAATCTATTAAGGGAATAACATTCAGTAACGGTCATTTTGGCGGGATGAACGATCGGTTACTTACGCAGATATACTATGTTGATAATTGTTGCTCTACAGGGAAAAAAAGGCCGGTCAGAATGGGTTTTCGTCGGAGCACACGTGTGGAATGGACTGACCTCATGAGTAGTCAATCTATCGATTTTATCTTGAGTTCGTCTAGCGTTTCCAGCCATTACCGACTGATGCGCTCTTTTCTGAGCTGCATAAGTGGCATTGTGCTTCATGAATCGATCTAATCGACGATAAACCTATATCAGCTGGACTATCTTGGTAGAGAAGGATAACCGGATTTATGACATACCAAGTACAACTCTTTCATCCAATTTCCAGATCTCCCTCTTTGCGCCAGGTGACCAATCAAGCATCACAGTCAATATATCGCCTAACTCAATCAGACTTTGAGATGTTGAATCTGAGCTCCATAGTATTTGTGATAGATGAGAATAGATATCAGGGTTGACGTTAGATGATCGACGGAATGTCACGTATGAAGAGTGCTGGGGGTGATCGCCGTCTACGTGAGTTTTGAATAGTCTAAGAATGTATCACCGAGATTGGATCAGCTTTGTACACAGATACATTTGGACAATTTTACTCATTCAGGCCAATGAGAGATGACCTTGAAACTTACCGCTGAGGATCTAAATTCGATATAGCTTCCCAATCCTCTGGTGTAGGTGATTGACCAACTTGAGAAAGTATGATATTCGTTATTTCATGTACGAATAATAAATGAAGATCTATTTTGTGATTGATTGAACGTTATTTAGGTTTCTCGCGAGGCGAGCCAAAGACAATAGAAAAAGTACACTTACCTACTCCAGGTTGATTCGGAGGTAATTGATTTGGTTCACGACCATCTCTAAATACATTCAAGTCTTTATCTATTTCTAAGAAACTGGAAGTCGTTGCACGTGATGAATTGTGTAAATGATCCATTATTCTCGCCTCTGTCGGTCATTAATGACGATTGAGAAATAGGTAAAAATCATAAAAGTATTAGCCCAATTCATATAACGACCTCATCAACGGCCAGTCATTACAGTAACACAAAATATATCTCAACTTACTTGCTGACGTTTCTGCTCCTTGATTTGCCGTTATAACACTTTCTACTACTTCTCTTAATTGTGGAACGGCATACATAGCTTGGAAGAAATTCGCCGCATATGTTGAATGACCTGATTCAGAATAGAAAACCAGAGGTCTGTGGGAAAAAATAGAAATCAGTATAATAGGATGAGAACCTTTTCTAATTACATATGGTATTAACGATAAAGGGGATTTACTTACGCTCCTTCTATTCGATCAGTTGGGATAGGTCTATTAGAATCTTTGATAGCTGAAGCAGAATGGAAACTTGCGGTCATTAATGATTCTTGAATTGCTCTATCCATATCTTCGTCTTCTTTTGACATTGAATTGGTATTATTCTGAGTTTATTGAAAGGGATCATTATGTCAGCTTTGTATTTGACCTTCTATCGACAAATTAAATAAAATTGGATGAACAGTACTCACCTGACTGGAAGGTACTAAAGCCATTTTATTATCCGTATCATCTTTATTACTTGGACCAAACAATGTATTCATATTATCTATCCCATCACTATCATTATTATCCCCTGTATCATCTATATTTATAGGGCCAGTCGTGGGACTAGGTGGTGGTGGTCCAGTAGCCCTGACACTTCTTTCTCTATCTTGTCTTCTACTGTCATTTTCATTCGGTCCACCATTTAAAGTTTCTCTTGAATCGCCAACTGTAATCTCCGATTGTGATAATTCAATTGCTCTTCTCAGGTCTTCATCTTCATCATCATCGTTATTGCCCACTATAGTCGAACTCGATGAAGGAGCTGGAGCTATGTTTCTTTTAGGCAATGGCGGAGGCGGAGTTAGAGAAGCGATAGGAGGTAATGGAGAAGAAGGAAGTACTAGATTTTGATTTTGAGTTGGGGTTTGATTTTGATTCTGTCGGAATGGATTATTTGAGCCAAATTGTATAGGTGCTGGTGTTGATGCTGGTTCGGGTGTTGGACCATGGCCAGGTGAAGGACTAGGTTCAGTTGATGAAGGTGCATCTAAATCTAGCACTTCACGATGTTCAACTGGTACACATCAGAATTAGCTGTATACAGATTGATCTAGACCAGTGTATAACTCACCTGAAGTTCCTTGTGCTCTTTGCGGTCTCCATGTATCGTATGTTGGGGGTATGACAGGTCTAGCCGGTGCAGGAGTCCACTAAGAAATGTCAAATTACATAGTAAGCATAAAGATCATATAAGTGTTTCCTTATACATTCTATGTATTGCATGATAGGATTTGTAATAGCCATAATTGCTCACATTGGCTCCATCACCGAAGCACCAATTGACAGCTGGTTCAACATTATGAAATCTAGATGCAGCTTCTCTAGCTATAACTGGATCAATACCCATTTCCTTCAAGGCATTGTAGGTGGATTCATGTACCGACATTTTACTGTTTCAAATACGAATTTAGTGGCATCTACGCCTCTTGCGATGTTTGTTGTAGAGTGATCTTTGTCTTCTGTAATGATGTGAGCAGAAGGAAAGTGATGTTCTTCATGCATATGTCTTCTATTACATTATATCAACCTTTCACTCTTTCACTCTTTCACTCTTTTCCTTCTCGGAAACAACAATCGAAGACAGTGTGTTTCCCCAAATTACGTAATTATCTGATCTGTATGATGTCAGCGTCTGTATATATAAGTTAGACAAAACGAATAGAAAAACAAAAGTTACAAATGATGAGCATTTCCATTTTCACTTTCAGTAATCTTCTTTGATTCGAGTTACTTCGATAGTAATTGAGGATCGACCAACATGCCAGCTCCGACCAGCAAGAAGGATGGTTCTTACTCTGTCGACCGATTATTACCTTATGTGTTCTTATGTACGATAGGTCCTTCTGTAGTGGCCGCTTCAAACTTGTTCGTAGTGGTAAGTTGAACTCACGCAACATATCAATAGTTTGGGCTTCATGTTTTAGAAGTAGAAGAAACATGAGCTGATACTCCGCATTAGAAATACTTGATGTGTAGATATTATTGGGTCAAACAAGGAACAGACAATATACCTAATCCAGGTGATGACAGATGTTCAAATAGAGATGTACAAGCTTTAGCAGGTAGTGTTTTAGCTGCTTTGGCAACTTTAGATGGGATCTTTTGTAAGTAATTAAATCGCTTCTATAAACCGGCAGGAATATGATTCATACTAAATGGATATGATCATATAGCATTCATATCTTCACCTTATGTACAGAGTTTATCGGATAAATATGGTAGAAGACCATTATTGATAATTGGTCCATTGTTAGCTACTATATCAACTGGATCAATTCTATTAGCTTGTAAGACATTTTAAACATCGTAGGGAAATTATGATTTTACTGATGCACTATATGTCCTCTATAGATTATATAAACAATACAGTATGTGAAAACATATCATCATTCTAAAAAACGCTCCAACTGATATATCATATACTTTCCAGACCCTCGCATGGATACTACTTGTGTTGACCGGTATATTCGTATCTGCATCTACCAAAGCAGTATTCTTACCGTCTCTGTGTGTCGCAGATGTGGCGACAGATGATGCAAGGTAGGCAATATGCACTTCAGCTTGGGTTAAAATACTGAACAATCTCTTAGAACGCGGTTTTACTCTCGTATGGAAGCTGTAGCTTTACTCGGTCCTGGAACAGCTTACAGTAAGTCTTTATAGCTTAATATCCCATTCTTCCTTTACAACTAACGAGACTTAATTACCAGTAATATCTGCTGTAGTATCTAGATACGTATCAAATATAGCTGTACCATATTTTATTGCTTTAGGTGCACAAGTAGGAGCATCATTATGGTCATTCTTCTTTATAGCTGAAACGAAACAATTTAACAAAAACGACAACAACCATAATGAGGAGAATTCGGATGATGATGATGGAAATTCAGTATCTTCTTCGAATCAAGGTAGAGGAATCGTGGCTGAAATAACAGAAAGTTTAGAAGCACCTGTAAAACCATTAAAATTAATTTGGCCACATAAACATAAAGGAAAATTACATTGGGAATTATTTGTTGTCGCTTTAAGTTTATTTATGACTACCTCAGGTGTAAGTCGCCTGATCCTTCTATATGAGACGACTGTATGCTGATAGAAATCCTATCATACTGGTCACAGACCGTTTTCATCGCTACAGCATCATTGTTATTTCTTAGTGATAAATTCAATTTCAACCCTGAGAACGTGAGTTATAGTGCTCTTCGCCTTGTCATTTCCCTTGTCAGCTGGCTCTATCATGCTGATTCTCCGTTTTTTCTTTGTAGAACGCATGGATGCTAGCCTTCCTTACATTTTCACGTTTCGCCTATCTTATCATCTTATTCCCCTTCATCCTTAAGTTTGGTAGAGCCGGATATAACAGATATCTTTTATGGAAGCAGAAGCGTATGCAGGGGGATAGAGAAAGACAACCGTTAATCAGAAGAGATACATCAGACAGACAAGAAGATGCAAATTACTTTGATGTGAGTTCTTCGGAGCGGATCCTTGTCATTAGTCGAGTTAATAGCTCATGGGATACTAATGAATCTTGTAATAGGTTATATTGGCCTTTTTCTCCGTTATTATCGATGCACTTGCTTTAGGATTTGTTTCTTTGAGTTTATCATATCAGCAGGTATTGGGTGGTAAGTCCATCCTATCTATATCCCTTGTCCTGATAAATAAGCTGAGAAGTATTATAAAATAGCATTTGCGATAATGGCATTCGGTGCAGGAGATAACCCAACTTTCAAAGCTGTTTTCGTTTCTTATGCACCTCCTGAACATTCAAGTGAAGCTTTGGCAGCTTTGGATATGGTTTTCAGTGCAGCCAAATTAGCTTCACCACCTTTATTAGGTTCATTATATGCTGCATTTGTGGAGATTGGTAAACCTCAATTTTTATTCTTAACAGCAGGTGTGAGTCATCCTTTCCTTCCCAGCTAATTAGTTATGAGAATTCATAGCTAATCCTAATTCAATACAATTAGGGTCTATGTGCTACTGGAGCGCTCTTGATATCTCCAATGATTTTTGCTAAAAGAAAGTTTAAGCCTACGGAATAAGAAGTTGTTTGAGAGACGTATGCGGAACAAAATATATAGAAAGTTAATTGCTTGGTTCTATTAAAGTGTGAAGGTTATCTTAGATATATAAATTTAGATCATGTAGCTATATTTGCATGTAGAATAATTGGTTCATAAGAAATACTGTTTATTTAGTAGGAATGAAAGCATAGGAAGCCTGAGCAGTGGCAGTAACGGTACTACAAGTGATAGAGAGATAACACTTCGTTATCAGTAATCTAATACCAAGATTAGCGAAGAATAGAAATCATAATGACTAACCTGGTACCGGTGGAAACAGTGAAATTACTAGCAGCTAATTGAGTTCCATTATGATTAACTAACAAAATCTCATATTCATCCCCAGGTTGTAAAACAGTTTGAGGTGCATAACCAACATTAGCACCATTAAAGTCTGATGGATTAGGTTGATTCCATATATATGAACCTTCTGAGGTATTCACGTTATTTGATAGGATTTGTGGTTGTCTAATATTTGGTAAAGGGATAATAAGTTTTATCACTATTGTTGAAGGATCTGTGGAATCAGGCTGATGGAAAGAATATCAAGTTAGCTACAAATCAATATCATATACGTTATAGGCGATATACAGTATGTGAACTTACAGTCCATGTTACCATTTGATCGCCTGATTGTGTCCATCCGTTACTTTCCGTTGGACCAGTCAATGTTAAGGCAGATACTATAGTAGCTAGAGATAAAAGGAAGAAGAAAATCATCCTGAAATCACTACGATAGCTGTGCAGATGGAGTCTGAATAAGCGATTTGATAGAGAGATATGTATTACTTAAAAGTAAATAAGAATTGAATTGAAATCTAGAAAGTAACCAGCAAAAGCTATTTGTACACATCCATTCGCAAATATATATGAACGCCATGATGGTTTCTCATCATGTAATTTTAAATAAATAATCAATATGTTATCAAAGGCATTCCAGTTCTATATTTGTCCAATGATTAAAAACGGCCGAAATGATACAACCGCGAATATACAGTTTATTCTCAATACTGTCATGCTTTAATATGCACTCCTCAAAGTTCTCTACTTTATTAGCTGTATACTCATATATGATTGGGGTGGTGAGTAGTATATACGCGAAAAACATTCAATGACGAATTGATTAAATTATGTATAATCAAGGTTGAATTGACTTTTTCAGGTGGACGTATTCCCAGATAATCGCTATAAATAAAGTCATTTCTATTTACAGATGTTTTCATCGGTGTTTGGCTTTTCTGATATTTTGACTACATCTATGGTTTTTGCGCTGTAGGTTGAAGATCAGTATTGCGATACATGTATGTCTACTATCTGCAACAGTAGAGCAATACTAATACATACGTATTCAATAGTTTTATGTACTCATAGACTGCGTAAAAATCTGTAAATAGATGATAGTACACAGCATCTTGATTTAATCTAACTTTGCGAAATTTTACGTTATCCAGTTATCCTGCACTAAAAACCTAAAATGCTTCACTTCCGTCACATATACAGTCAGTAAGGTTACTTTTTTGTGATTGTTTACGGATACTCAACAGCTGGATATATCGTCTGGTACAGAGTATCATCAAATGGGGATTTACAGATTATAATGGAAATTAGATGATCCTGATGTTGCAAAAACAAGTTTGAAAAATAAACGATACATTCACTTTCTTTGACAACGTATCCACTTGCACTGCTCCTTGAATAATGAAAGTTCCATCTGCCACCATTCTTCATATCGCTCTCATGTAATAATTGCTACAGTACATCAATGTCAAAATCTGTTATAATAAAGGTTTCGCTAAACTACTCGTACGGTACAGATGTATCGATTCATCGTATATACTGTATCCATTTTAACAGAATTGAATAGAAATCTACGAGTTGACCCAAAAAACAATGGACCAGTCAGCTTATATCTCTTCACACGGGTCATTAGAATGAATAAAAGACTCACACCAGTGTCATCGGAAAGACATTGAACTGGAGCACCGCCTTCAGTAGCTGAGCCGAGATAAGCACCTGGGCATTGACTAGCTGAGTTTCCGGTACATTGACCAGGAGCTGCTTTAGTGCAACTTCCAGTAAATTGGAAGTTCATTGGGTAATGGCTGAACAAAAAGTCAAAATCAATAAATAAGTCTCTCGATATGGAGAGATCATATTCTAGCAAGAACCGTTAAGATGGTAAGGGGTATGATATGGATGATCTTTTTATGTAAAATACGGGAACTTACAACTTGTGATTACCTAAACCAGGACCATCTAAAAGTGAATAATCCGCAGCATTCTGTTGACCACCACCTTGATTATTAGTTAAAGTAAATTCAACTACACCACAATTGACTCCAGAAGATTGACAATCTGCTCCTGCGAAACCATCAATCCATGCTATACCACCATTGACTGGTCCATTGATTGTACCTGATCCTCTTGGGGTTGGGTTACCTTGATAGAGGAATTTCGCAGTACCGGAACCACACTTGTTGACGAGCTAGTCGAAGATTTCCACAATTAACATTGCTTGCAGATAAGCGGAATGGGTAAGTTGAAGTATGAGAAAATATCCGACGGACGACAACTTACGTTGACAGTATGAGTTTCAGCTCTGGCTTCAAGAGGTGATGCGGTAACACTACCGATAGCCATAGTTCCCATGATAGCGAAAAGTGATTTACTGAACATTGTGAAAGAACAATTTAAATGATTGAGGTTCAAGTTGTAGTTGTTTAGTTAGATGAGCTTGTGAAGTGGAATTGGAATTGTTTGAATTGTATCCAAGAATCAATACTTTGTTGAAGCCAATATCAACCCCTTTTATACCTTTTCTATGTGTGATTTCATCCACTTTGACATACTTTCCATTCCTGCTTGATGCGGTCCACGTCGATAGCTGTGATTCGGAATAACTTCGACGGTCATTCGGGATCTAAAGATGAGAGGGGGGGGGGGGGGGTACTCCTTGGTGATGATGATGATGAGGACGATGATGAATCGTTTTAGTCAGTACTTGAAGAACTTCGAAACAAAATCACCAATGCAGTGTGAGACCGCGAAGCATCCGGGCGGAGTAAGTAAACCTGTGAATTGAGGACCATATGTCATTCATAAATTGATGAGAAAGTGGTCGCCATGAGGACATAAGATAGTTGTCATGGAGCAATCCATCACTGATTGAGTGGGTTTGATGATTCTAATTTGCCAACCACTCCTCTTTGAAATCCATTCCTTCTCCCTTTCGCTGTTTTAGTTTCGGTTTCTCGGTTTCAAGTTGATCCATGAACAGTCTCCGATGCGTATCCTAGCTTTGTGATTATTACTAAAATGAAACTGGTGACATGCATACGTCCTTTCGCTTAAAAGTGAAGGCCGTTCATGATATCATCATGCTGCTCTGGCCACGCTTCGATCAAGTCATTATTGAAGATTCGAACCAGAAGTATCAACTCACCTTTTGGAGGTTTAGCGAACGTGTCATGTATAGCCTTTATGTTGGCAAAATGTGCACTAGTCGCATGTATACTAAATTATGTCTCACACTAAGCCCCCACACCGATATTCAATTCACAATCACATTTGCGATAAAAATAGATTATACCATAAGATGTCCAACAGCATGCGTATCTGTCATCTGGTATGTGTGATCTTCCCGAGTGATATCGCCTTGAGTGATATAAGTATCGATGGTAGTCGGCGATTCGGATAGGAGGTGCGGTGAATTGATTAGCTCGTATCTATGATGAAACATGATGATTGATGATAGATGATGATGTGGATTGATTGAATAATAATATTGATGATCATGACGAATGCTTATTTTCAAAGTCATCATGTTATCATCTCATTGCTGTGGTATGTACTCTTAATCTTATTCTTATTCTTGATCGCTATTCTTTCCGATGTTTCCGAATGCCGTGTACCTAGACCGTGTGGGAAAATATCAATATAAACTGTCAAACCTAAAAGTTAATCACAACCTTTCCATAACTAATTGTTGATGCTATCGTTTTACCGAGAATTTAGAACTATATACCAAAGATGATTCTCTACAGTATGCGTCATGGTGAGATGGCTTATTATTGATGTCATTTGTACTGCCAGATTATAGATTAACTGATGTTGTGCTTGTAAGAGCAAAAGGTGACTTGATGTGATGACCGAAATGTAATTCGCTCGCGCGTACATCATTCAAGCTAGTGACGCGCTATCATCCTTTATCACGCAGATAACCCTGTCAAGCGAAGATGACATTGATTTTCTATTCCGTGAAGGAGCTAACAAGAACATCAAAAGCTGATTTGTGAGGGAGATCATCTCGGAAGCGATACATCTTTCATACCTATTTCTTGCAATGCTTTAATAGTGATTGAGTTGTGAATTGACAGAAAGGGAATGTTAGCACCTGATTGTTTCCTTGCTAGGGCCGTACCTATGTGATTGAAACGCGTCTGATTCTGACTTAGCGTGACCTGAAGATTACTTATGTGACCAGATCATCTTAAAATCTTCAGTCAAACCGAATCCTTGGACAGTAACCTTGTCGTGAAACGCAAGTCTTATATGTGTGATTTGTTAGCACCCAGATGAAATCCCTTTGCGAATGCGTTGAGCGTTGTGAAGTAAGGTAAAGCATTAGAGATTTTGCCACTCTTTTAAGAGGTACAACAAGGGACCTACAATCAGCTGGCAGAAAATGGGAGTGGCAAGGATTCGTCAGAGTGTCGACAAGGCTATGAGAGGAAGCATTAAGCCTATAAGAATGAGGCTATGCACCCAGCATTTTTGACAGCTTAGAGACACCTGTAGAATACTTGCTTACGCCATCTCGAACATTTGAAGATACTACAAGTAGATATTTTCGGGTAGAAGGAATATAACGTTAAGCGCGATATGTGGGCTCCAAGGTGGATCTAACCAATTCTTTGGATACGAGTAAAATCCGAGACACCTTTTGACAGCTTGAATGGAAGTATATAATGAAATTGACGGTAGGCCTAAAATTCATTTCGGGATAGTTACATTAGTATAATTGATAATTACTTTATCTCAATTACCGAAAAAGTAATGTTCATTGATTCCGATAACCATCATCGTGTAAGCCTGGAATGCTTTGTACTTATTTATGGAGGGTTTACAGTCTTTGATAGCTCCAATCACATCCTCAAAGATCCGTTTGCCACTGAAACCATATCGAGGTTTCGTATTGTAGAGTATAATCAGTAACGTTGAATTACTGAAAGTAGCTAGGAAGACTATCGTCAGCATCTGTTCTGCTTCGGCGCGCAAATATTTGAGCTCTCTTGTTGGACATGTTGTCCTGTATCTCGTAAATTAGAGATTCCAGTCCTACGCGTCCACATCAGCACACAAGCCCTTCAAGTAAGAATGATATGTTCTGCTTGTCCTCTTCACGTTGGATAACATAAGAATCCGCAGCCACTGATATCAAGCGATATCATCCGACTCTGCAGCAAGGTAGAAGCTGTTCAAGTATTTTTTGGTACAGTATGTAAAGGTGTAACAGTTCAGGCGATCAGCCATTCCGTTAATTTTTTTCAGATTTGATTACGCCCATTAGAATCGTCAAGTCCGAGGTTAGCTAACCTGGTTCCTTTCCTTCTATCCTTAATTGTGGAACGTTGAGCAAATGGTTGTTTTTGCATTGAAGTATGACTCTGTTGATCCACCCGGAATCCCTACTGTCCCGCTTTACTCAATAAACTGATGCCAGCATGAATACCCGTTCTATCCATGTCCGAAATTCCGCAAAAGGTTCCAGAATAAAGTTCTTCCCTACCCAGTTTTCCTCAATTGAGCAATTCGAACCAACACAAAGCTTCCGAGCGGTTGAGATCCGGTTCCTGACTACCGTTACCTCTTCCGTTAATTTTGACAAATCCTGTATCTGTACTTCTGGGCTGTTTCCCTTGGTTCCTCCCTCAGAGCATATCATAGAGGGTGAAGCAAACTGAATGAAATACTAGTGAGTAGCTCAGGGTTCTTGAGGTTACTACTGCCCATAAAACACGCGAGACATCTTTTGACTAATTCAAAAACACAACACAAGCAAGCTTAATCTTGACGAGGGTAAACAGCAGGACAAAAAATTCGGAACCTCCATCAAGATTAAGAAGAATGTCTCAGTGATTGTTCCTGTCGATCTTGTACCTACTACAGGACCTGTTTCCACAAAGAAAAAGAAAAGATAAGAGGCACAGGATTCAATCTTTATACATTGGAAGGTACAGGGTAACGTCAGAGGGTTTTGATAATAATGATGTGAGATTAGGATCTTCGTTCGGTTTAACTTCGTTTCCCGTTCCAGCCGTCTATTTTTTTATAGTGTGGATTTATACCAAGAAATGTAACGCTCACTCCACCCACACTCCGGCACAAAAAAAGTGTAAAGAAAAGAAAAACAACATTCATATATAATAAACAGCTTTGTATCACATTCCATACGAAATTTCCCACTCATGTTTTAGAAGATTACTAACTAATCAACCACCTTATCCTTACACCTAAATTCTTCTTGTATCGATAGCCATAGCTTCGACAGTGGTTACTTCACTCTTTAAGTACCACTTCAAGCCCTTCTTTCAAATTCTCTCTCCTCGAATCTCTTCATCTTCAGATCCTCAAAAACGTAAACATCGCTCAATATGATGTTCTCAAACGTTTTCTACGCCCTCATCCAACTATGTTCCCTCTTCTCAGTCGCATCCGCATATGCGTCTACCGATTATATTACATGGGGTGGTGATATTTCACGAACAGGTTATATGAAGTAAGTTCTGCTCCATCCTTTTCCATGGACATTGTCACGATGGCTAACTTTTATTTAGTAACCATAACATGGACCCTGCAGTGGTCGCCAGTGCTCAATTTGGTCAAATCTTTAAAACAGCTTTACCAGGAAATTATCAAGGTGTTGCTGAACAATTATTTGCCAACCCTCTTGTATACACCACTGGTGATGGAGTTCAATATGTTTATCTTGCCACCCAGCAAAACAACATTTACAAACTCAACGCTAAAACAGGTGTTATCGTTGCTTCAAGAAACCTCCACATCCCTTTCCTTACTTCCGATTTAGATGGTTGTGTCGATATTAACCCTCATATCGGTTCAACATCTACAGGTGTCATCGATCCTAACACTGGTACATGGTATCTTACAACCAAAACTTATATCGATCAAAGTCCCAACGGTGCTAAAGGTCGACCAAATGGTAGATACTATGTTCACGCTGTTAGTGTTGAAGATTTATCTGAAAAACCTAATTTCCCTGTAAACATTGAAGGTGTTGCTGCTAGAAACAATCCTATTAGATCTTTCAACGGTGGTATTCAACTTCAAAGACCTGCTCTCCTACAATCTGGTCAATTCATCTATGCTGGTTTTGCTTCTCATTGTGTCCAATACAACTTCACTGGATGGATCATGGGTTGGGATAAAGATACTGGTAAACAGGTCGAAGCTTTCGCTACTGAAGGTGCTGGTGTTGGAAATCAAGTTCCCGGTGCTGGTGTTTGGATGTCTGGTGGTGGTTTAGCATCAGACGGTAAAGGTTCAATGTTCTTTGCTTCTGGTAATGGATACGCTTCTCAACTTAATGGTATTCCAGTCGCTGGCCGACAACCACCTACCTCTCTCGAAGAAGCCGCTGTCCACATGACCATTGGTGATGATGGTACTCTCACTCCAGTTGATTTCTTCATGCCTTGGGAAAAAACACAGCTTGATGGTGCCGATAAAGATCTTGGTACTTCACCTTTAGAATTATTACCAAGTCAATTCTCTTGTGGTAACGTTAAAAGAATTGGTGTAGTAACTGGTAAATCCGGTAAAACTTATTGGATTGATCTCGATAACATGGGAGGTTACCAAAATGGACCTAACAAGTTAGATAACGTTCTGCAAGTTTATCAAAATGAAAACTCAGTCTATGCTGGTGCAGGTGTATATCCTTTAGAGGGTGGTTATATCTACATCAACGTTATTCAATACCCTACTCATGTCTTCAAATTCTCATGTGATAATGGTGTACCATCTTTCACTAAAGTAGCCGATTCACCAGAGAAGAATGCTTATATTCTCGGTGTTGGACATGGTACAACAACTTCAATGAACGATCAAGCTGGTACAGGTCTTGTTTGGGTTTCTGATGTTGAAGGTGCAAATCTTAGAATATACAACGCTGTTCCACAAAATGGTAAATTGACTCTAATCAACTCATTCAATGTTCCCGGTACAACCAAGTTCTCAAGACCTGTCTTTGGTGATGGTCGAGTTTACATGTCAACTCTCCAAGGTTACTTCTATGGTTTCGGTTCACCTGTCAATCTCCCTCTCAATTGTACTTCCCCTTACGATTTTGGTACCGTTAGTCTCAACGCTACTTCAGGTTACAAAACCATTTCATGTCAAGCCAATGTCGATACCACCGTAACTGGAATCAGTATCTCTGGTAACAAAAACTTTGTCATTGGTAACAACGGCACCACTTATCCTCTTACTTTAGCAAAAGGAAAAAGTTTCACATTCCAAGCAGCCTTCACCCCTGGACAAGTTGGACCTTTATCTTCAGATGCTTTAGTAAACACTACTCAAGGTGATAACACTTTCAGTACAAGTACTCCCGTTAAACTCAAGGGTACAGCTCAAAGTGTTAATGCTATCTTTAGTCTGACCCCAAATACAGTCAGTTTCGATGGTGTTATTACCGGTCAACAAGTTGGTGGTGTCAGTCAATCAGCCATTTTACTCAATTTAGGTAACTCCAACCTTACTATCACCAAAGTACAATGTTCATCTTCAAGTGAGACCGGTCCGTTTACAACTGCAACAGTCGTTAATGGACAAGCAACTTGTGGTCCATTCAATTTCACCAACATCCCAACCGCTATCGCTGGTAATAGTCAAGTAACTATCAATGTCGCCTTCAACCCCTCTACTTCTGGCAATTACGCACAATTCCTTAACTTCGTTACTACTGGAGGTACTAAAGTTCTTGATGTTCTCGGTGTTGCAGGTGAATACCCAACAGCTTTATTAGAGTTCCAAAATGTCAATGGAACAGGCTGGATTAAATACGACAACTCTACACCTTTCTCTTTTGGTGATGTATTGGAAAATACCTCAAGAAATCTTAAAATGAGATTAACCAATGTTGGTACAAACAGTTCTACCAGACTCTCAGTTACAGTATCTAAACCACCTTTCGGTGTAGCTGGTCTTATTGGTGCCGTTAACCAAGTAGATTTAGCTGAAGGTACAACACTTGGTCCTGGTGAAAGTGCTACTGCAACTTTATATTGTTCAGCACCTAAAAGTCAAATCGATGTTGATACTTATTCAGGAACTGCTCAGTGGACAATGAATTTAGGTGATCCATCATTCGGTAAACAACATATTCAATTCACCTGTAACGCTATTTCAGAACAATCATTACCTCAATTCCCTAACGGAACCGCTACATTCAGATACAAAGGTTGTTACAAAGAAAACAACCCAGGTCGACAATTGCAAAAACAAATTTACGGTAACAACGCTGATAGTACCAACGAATTATGTGTCAAGACTTGTTCAGATGCTGGTTACGCATATGCTGGAACACAATACGTTAACGAATGTTGGTGTTCACCTTATCCACCAACTTTGCAAGTAGACGAAGCAAATTGTAACTACGCTTGTGCAGGTAATGTCAATGAAATCTGTGGTGGTAATGGTATCAATCACGATGGGTCTTACATCTCCCTTTTCCAAGATTCCACTCAAGCTGCTGGCGCTACACCAAAAGGTCCTTTCGTAAACAACGGAACCAACGGTTACACAAGTCTTGGTTGTTACACTGAAGGAACTTCTGGAAGAGCTTTATCCGTACCAAAAGGCCTAGGTTCAACCAATTCCATCTCAGCTTGTACAGCCGCTTGTAAAGGATACAAATATGTTGGTGTCGAATATGGAGGAGAATGTTACTGTGATAACACTCTTGGTGTTGGATCTGTACCTGCCCCTCTTGCAGACTGTAACATGGTCTGTACCGGTAACAGTAGTGAATACTGCGGTGCTGGTAACAGACTTAACATGTACACTCTTGACGTCAACGCTACTACTTCAACATCCACCGTAATTTCTTCCACTTCAGCTTCCGCCTCTGCCTCCGCATCAGCCAATGTCACTGTATCAGTCTCTGCTTCTACTACCGCTTCTTCTACATCTTCTTCAGCTTCTCCCACACCAACTGGACCAATTCAACCAAGCAGAGTTGGTAATTACACTTTCATCAACTGTCGAAGTGAAGCTACCAATTCAAGAGCTTTGACCGGTAACACTTTAGCTACAGATGATATGACATTAGATAAATGTGCAGCATTCTGTAATGGCTACACATACTTTGGTGTTGAATACTCAAGAGAATGTTACTGTGGTAACTCATTCCAAACTGGTAGTGTAGTTACAACCGATGGAAGATGTAGTATGCTTTGTGCAGGTAATCAATTGACATACTGTGGTGGACCAAACGGTTTATCTATCTACAGATGGAACCCTGCAGTTGTCAATACTACCACCTCTACTAGTGCGAGTGCTTCAGCATCATCCTCAGCATCATCCTCAGTCTCTTCCTCAGTCTCTTCCTCAGTTTCTTCTTCAGCGTCTTCCTCCTCAGCATCTATTTCCGCTTCTGCATCCGCCAACAGTACTGTATCCGCAAGTTCCTCATCTAAAGCCGCCAACATCACCTCTACTGTCGCCTCTGCTTCTGCTTCATCTTCCGCATCCTCTTCAATCAGCTTGACTTCCTCTGCTGTACCATCTAACGCAACTTCATCGTCTGTTCCTGGTAGATCAAGTTCCTCTTCCGCTTCTGCTACTTCAGTTTCTTCATCTTTGGTCAACAACAGTACAAGCACTTCAGCCAAATCTTCAGCAGCTTCGACCTCAGCACCTGCAAGCAGTTCAAGTGCATCCTCTTCTTCTGCTTCCAAATCAGCTTCTTCAACAAGTTCATCAGTCTCAGTTGCTCCATCTGCCTCAGCCTCAGCTACACCATGGCAATACCTAGGTTGTGCTAACGAAACCAACCCTAGAGCTTTAAGTTTAGCTGCTACCGCTTCATCAACCATGACCATTGAAGCTTGCCAAGCATTCTGTTTATCTAAAAACTTACCATTAGCTGGTGTTGAATATAGCTCAGAATGTTACTGTGGTACAGCATTACAATCTTACAGTGCATTAGGTTTCGATGGATGTAACATGCCATGTTCAGGTAACAACAAACAAATTTGTGGTGGTGGTGGTAGATTATCAGTATACAACTATACATCATACGTTGCACCTCAATTAGTTTCAACAGTTGGTACATATAAATATCAAGGTTGTTACACTGAAGGTACAAATGGAAGAGCTTTACCTGCATACAGTTTTACCAATTCAACAGGTATGACAGCTGAATGGTGTGTATCAGGATGTCAATTAAAAGGTTATCCAATAGCTGGTATTGAATACGGTCAAGAATGCTGGTGTGATAAAACTTTAAGTTCAACATCAACTAAAGTAGCAGATAATCAATGTCAGATGCTTTGTCCAGGTAATCAACGTGAATACTGTGGTGCCGGATCAAGATTAGCTTTATATAAATCGAATTAAAGCACGTAATTGGGGAAATAGATAGGGTAGAAGTGAAATGAAGTTGAGATAAATAGATAGTAAAAAATAGAATTATATACAATTTTGGGACATTCCGACATTCTTTTTTGGGTACATATACACATTCATTCTTTTGGGTTTTATACGATACGATTTTTGAACTGAATGCATCATGATTGCTTTTCAACATATTTGCCGTACTTTCACTTGTTGCCCAAATCAACGTGATAGTTTCGTATTATTGGTATTATTGAAGTCAGTTATAGTATGTGACAATGACGGTACCACTTTGATATCCTTTTATACCATTTTATATCCTTGACATCATCAATGTGAGCTCCGCTGAATACCATATATTACCTCTTTAGCTGAATTTTAGTTATATCCTTTTTCTGAGAATCCGACACCGCATGATATCAAGAAAGAGGAATTGCAGAAAACTCACAAGTCATCAAACGATCGTAGCACAACTAGAGGAACTATGAATTCCCTTTTTTAGCGAGAAGATGTGTATCTCGTTTAGGAGACCGAGAAATTAGCGGTAATGTTACCGGAACCTGACAGAAACGATATGGATGCTGCTAAACGCGAAAGTACGATTTATGCTATATGTCTATCCATTCATGCACGAATGATCTTAGAATACGTCTTCATGCATTGACAGACCTGTATCATCTCTTTGCTCTACAAAGGAACTGACAGGTGATTCAATTTAGAGCGTACGAATATGTTATGCGAGATGTATTTATACTTATAATCCACTATTTGATCCGTTTTTAGCCTTTAGCAATCGGCTAATTCCACTTTATATCACGGAGTGAAATGTACTGTACAGCCCAAGAGCGCATATACAGAGAGCGAGAAGAGCTTATATACTCCCCGAGTACCGAGAACATCACGTTAACCTCGACAAGGGCGTCTCACAAGCGAACTCGTGAGGGAGGGTCTTGGTATCAGATGTCCAAGCGAGAGCAACAATGAATTATGTAAAAGTACAGAACCATAAGGTTAAATCCGAAAGCCAACAAGTCCAAACCGGCGTCGTATCATGGTAAATCCGGTTTTAAACCACCTTTCCGAGTCCGGCCCACAACATTGCCTTCGCTCTACCCAAGTACCGCGCCGCCGGTGAATGCGGTAAAAGACTGTTATGTTATGGTAAAGATGGTTGTGGAAAATGGAAATCGGCACCGAAAGACCGGATTCCTTCTCGCTAGTGGGCTTTTCACGTCATTGGCGTTCATACAAAACAAGGGAAAACCGAACTGCTGAGTATCGGATCAAGAAAATTGATCCCTTCAGGCCGATTGAAAATTTCTTTCTTTGCCTTTTTTATATGCAGTCTTGTATCAATCCCTGTGAGATTTCCTTGAAGGATGTATCGGATAGCGGAGCAACCATACAAATATCGGGAACCCCAGCCGGGGCTATAGGATTTTTTTCATTGTCAAGAATGCAGTAGATCAGCTTATAAAGAGGAGATGGTGTAAAGATGTTTCGTCTCAATCCCTACATTTCCCCTCTTCTCCACAATTTGGCTTGTGAATACTTGTAGAGAAAAAGTCAGCAACGATGAATCGACCTAACGCTGAACCAGAGAAGATACATGAAGAGCACGTTGAAGGATCCGTCATTGGTGATCTTGAAAATCCGAAAAACACAAGTAGAGGTACTGCTGCCAAACATTCCGATTTAGGTGCAGCATGGCTTGAACATTATGATGGACCAAGAACAGAAATTACAGATGAAGACAATAATGCTGTTCAGAGAAGAATTGATTCCTTCTTATTACCTATGTGAGTGGAGCTCTGTAAACTCAGTATGTCTTACAGAAGAATATTATCTGACATGAATATGTGTGAATAGTATTTTCTTAGTTTACTTTACTCAACAACTTGATAAATCATCATTATCATTTTCATCGGTGTTCGGATTGAAAACTGACGCACATCTAGTTGGTCAACAATATTCATGGTTAAGTAGTATAGTCTACTTTGCTCAATTAGTTTTTCAACCTTTATCAATTTACGCTTTAGTCAAATTTCCAGTAAATTATTGGATCTGCACTTGTTTCTTCGGCTGGGGTGCATCATTATGTATAATGTCAGCCTTCAAAAGTTTTGCTGGTTTAGCTGCTTTTAGATTCATCTTGGGTGCCTTCGAAGCTTCGATTTCACCAAGTATGTTGGTTGTCGTTTCCATGTGGTGGACTAGAAGAGAACAACCTTTAAGAAATAAGTAAGTCACTTTCGGTTTGGCAGGTTCGTTAAAAAGTTTTCGCTGACCTCAAACAAATAGCTTATGGTACTCTGCAAATGGTATGGCTACTATTTTAGGTAGTTTATTATCCTATGGTCTTGGCCATGCAAAAAGCTCTATTCACCCTTATCAATTAATTTTCCTCGTGTGTGGTTTAATGTGAGTGCAATCATCCATGGTAGCTATGCCAATGTGCTCATCGATTTTGTGCAACAGCGCCGTCGTATTATCCATTCCATGTTTCTTCCTGTTCCCTGCTCATCCTACCAAAGCAAAATGGCTTTCAGATCATCAGAAATATATCGCTTTGGAAAGAATCAGGTTAAACAATACCGGTACTCAAAGTACAACTTTCAAATGGTCACAAGTCAGAGAATGTTTGTTAGATCCCAAAACATGGTTCTGTGTCGTCAATATCTTCTGTATATCCCTAGTATCAGGTGGTATTACAACTTTCGGTCCATTAATTCTTCAAGGTTTCGGTCTTACAACTTTCCAGACTATCTTATACAACATGATACCAGGTGCTATTGGTATTGCATCAAATATACTTTCAGCTTTAGCTGTAGTGTACTTGAAAAGGAAATTACCTGTTTTACTTGTTGCTTCAGCTTTCCCTTTAGCCGCAGCAGCAGCGCTATATACTTTACCCAGAGGTACACAACATAAATCGCAATTATTAGGTGTTTATTTCATTTTACAAGTTTATCAATGTATTTCACCATTAATCTTCAGTTGGCAATTTGCTAATACAGCTGGACATACCAAAAAGACCACAACAACAGGTATGATGTTTATTGGTTTATCTGTTGGAAACATTGTTGGACCACAATTATATAAATCAAAAGAAGCTCCTTATTATCATACTGGTTTAACCGGAAATCTGATTGTCTTATGTGCAATGTTCGGTTTAATCATTTGTCAAGCCTTATATTTAGCAATGTTAAATAGAAGAAATGTTCAAAGAAGAATCGCAAAAGGTAAAACTGGTGCTCATGTTGATTTATCTTTGGAAAAATCTTCAAAATGGCAAGAACTTAGAGAAAGACAAAGAGCTGATCAAGCTGCTGAGGGGCATGTTGAGACCGAAGGTGCCTATAATGATCAAGCTTTCATGGATTTGTAAGTTGACTTTTCCATCATTTGTTTTGACATTTTTTGAGAGGAAGGCTAATATCTTCTCAAAAACATAGAACCGATCTACAAAACGAAGATTTCATTTACTCATTGTAAACCACGTCACGAAAAAAATAAAACAGCTATACATCACTAGCGCACCGTATTCTTAGTATATATAGATTCTAGAATTTAGACTGTAGATTTTATGTATCAACTGTCCATGTTTTATGTGTTTATAATTCCGTTCTGATTGGCACTAGACCAGCACAACAGTAAAACATCTTTCTCACCCATCTATGTATTCCACAGGCTTTGCTGACGCGCGTTCAAACTTGAGATTTCTGAGTACTTCGCCCCTTGATAGTGTACTCGAATACTGGGCTGTTTAACGGGACCGGGAAATGATCACTAACCTTAGGTGGTTGGACGCCTATGTATAGTTAGTACTAGCACAGGATTGAATATCGGTTAATAGGAACGGCGAGATAGATGGGTTTGCTGGAATGTGGGATATTACGGCAAAAATGTAAGGAACGTTGTTGGCTTGGTTCCAGAAAACGAGCAAAGATATTCAAACGTGGTTCAAATACAGTATAGATCACGTTAAAATGATCATGTAAACATAATTGTCAATCGTTAGATAAACTTGCCGATTATAAGCATCATGATACTGTATTATCTATTCGATTTCCCCCCTGAACTCGATTCAATACTCTTTTCTGGTTCTCGTACGCGAATATCAATCCAAGGAATGTGAATCGTATCCCATACACTTCGTCATTCCAGCAAATCTACCTATTATCATTAGTACATAGCGATGACATCAAGGAATGCTCAAATCGTTTCGTTTCTATTGGATGGATCAGCTGTTCAATTCAGATTGACATACCAGCATTCGTAGACCAACGTATCTCCTAAACTACTGTGAGAATGTATTATTATACCAATCCCCAATCGATTTTATCACCATCTTCTTCATTTACTACTCTTTCTTTTCTCACATATTTCATTCACCATAAACATATCGAATCGAAGGTAATATCACAGAAATAAATCAAAATGGCTGCATTCATTCAATCAACTTTAGAAAAAGTACCAGGTGTTGATCCTCGACCAATGCAGAGATCACAATTCTTTTCAGGTTTAAATGAAGGTCCAGCAGCAACCGCATCAAGAATTGCAGGATTAGTTTCTGAAAAGCAAGCGGAAGATAATTCACCGTATTATACATCAAATTTTGGTCAATTATTACCTGATTCAGGTCATCCTTTAAATATTGGTGGTATTCCATATCAAGGTGATGCATTACTTTTAGAAAAACAACAAGCTTTTGATAGATCAAAATTACAAGAAAGAATTGTTCATCCTGCTGGTTGGGCTGCTTTTGGTGAGTTCATGTTTTCGATCGATCACCATCTCTATATCACACTTACTAAGCTATGACGCTAATTATTAACATTGAACTCTGAATAGGTAAATTCACTGTAACCAAAGATGTTTCCAGTCTTACCAAAGCAAGTTTCCTTAGCAGTGTAGGCAAATCTACACCTCTTTTCTGTCGATTGAGTACTGTCACCTATGGAGTGAGTTCGGGCCGCATCATTTTGATGAATCCTGATTCATTACGCTATCATGCTATTGCTAAGCTGTGGTACAACCAACGTTATAGAGGGAATACCCTGATGCAGCTCGTAACCCAAGAGGTTTCGCACTCAAATTGTATACCGATGAAGGAAACTATGATATGGTCGGCCTTAACTGGCCAGTCTTCTTTGTTAGAGATCCTTTCCAAGGTCGGTATATCTCTCGATCGATCATGTCAATAATATAATAGATATTAATCCTTGACTGGCAGGTCCCGATAACATTAGATCTCAACAAAGAAATCCTCAAAATTTCTTGTTGGATTTCAGTAAGTTTTTCAGATTTATTCCCCTCCGAGATTCCTTACTAATGACGAGTGAAGATGCATGGTTCGATTTCCTTGCCAACGTACCCGAATCTCAACATGCTGGTATGATGTTACTTTCAGATCATGCTACACCAGATGGTAACCATTTCTCCGCTTACGGGTGAGTTTCTTTCACTATAACTACAACCGCTAAGAGGCGAAGGCTGACTCATACCGTAGATGCCATACATTCAAATGGGTCAACGCTGAAGGCAAATTTGTCTACGTCAAGGTATGTTGGTCTGATAATTACGACGGATTTTTTCAAAGCTGACGTTGAAGTAGTATCATTTCCGACCACAACATGGTGCAAAACAATTTGATTTCGATCAAACCATTATGACCCAAGGTGTTGATCCCGATTATTCAAAGAGACAACTTTATGAAAAACTCCATAATGGTGGTACTTACAAATGGACAATGATGATTCAAGTTATGACGCCTGAAGAAGCTACACAAACTAATTTCGATCCATTCGATGTTACCAAGATCTGGCCAAGAGGTAAGTTAATCATCACCTCTTCATGATGCGGTCGAACCATACTAAAGAGGATTATTTGCAGGTCAGTTCCCAATGCAAGAAGTTGGGGAAGTAGAACTCAACAGAAATCCAGAAGATTATCATCGAGATGTAGAACAAGCTGCTTTCTCACCTGGTTCTCTTGTTCCTGGTATCGAACTTTCTCCAGATACCTTACTCAACTGGAGAGCTTTCTTGTAAGTGGATCAACTTGATCGGCTTGGTGTCTGGCTGATGATTCATTTTGTCAGCTACCGAGATGCTCAATACACCCGTCTCCAAAGTGCTAATATCCACCAAGTGAGTATATATAGTTTAGCCGTGCATGGGGTATGATCTAACTGCTGATTGACTATAGATCCCTGTCAATTGTCCTTGTGAGCGATTTCATTTTCCCACTGTTGATAAATAGTATCTGATAAATACCAAACTACCCTTAGTCCTCTCTAAATTCCACTCACCCGACAATTACTGGGGTTCAATGAGAATTGACGGAGATGCAGGCAAGAAACCTACTTACGTGAGTTTCTGACATCATACATTAAGTATCCCAGAAAATGGATAGTGCAAGGCTAACTTTCTTGCACATATGCTCAGTTCCCCAACAGTTACCAATCAACTAATCCCGGATCAAGAGCACCAACTTTTGCTGGTAAATCAGTTGCTGAAGTTCCTCACCAAGCTGCTTCCAACATTATTTCTCGACAAAGTCACTGGCAACATGAGGGTGAAGCTAGTGAATACGATCAAGTCAGAGAACTCTACACTAGAGTCATGACTGATACACAAAGAGAACATCTTCACACCAACACCGCTAAGTTACTCAAGGTATGTCTCTGTATCATTTATAATCCAGAAGTATGGCTAATATGTCATTCCGTAGTTTGCCGATACTATCGTTCAACATAAATACCTAGTTCAACAAGCTGCGATTTCGAAAGACTATGCTCAAGCTATCTATGATCTTTTACCAGGTGACCAACAATCCAAACTTGATATTGAAGCTATTGGCAAAGAATCTGCTGAAGCTCATTTAGTTGGAAGAGATTTAAGCTTTAAGAGTAAAGATGGTAGAAGTTTCATGGGAATGCCTGTCCCTTCATAAGTTTCTGATAACAGCTGAACTTGCAATCGATGTGAGAAGCATCAATAAATAGGATAGGTAATTTGTACGATAAGTAGTGTTGTGTTAAGAAGTTCCAATGTAAACTCGTATCGCGAACAAGAAAGAATCTGCAGTTTTGTGATCATATGAGTAAGTCATACCAAGGCATGATGTTGTCCCATTCTATCTGGCAATCAGTTTTCTTGCGCCGGTCAATGGGCAAATATGATGTTTTGTACCTGTCTTTTTCTTTCCCCTTTGCTTTTCACGGAAATCGATATCGACGGAATCTACTTGTCTTTCCCTCCTGCTTGAACCCACTTTCACCTCTTCCATATATAAGCGGCGCTAAAAATAGGGTACCAAGAAAAGATCAAAATTGCGATTTGGCGCAAACAAGGTTTTATTGAGATTAACTTGAATTGGTTAGATTGTTTTCTTCTTTTCCTGGTTATCGGGATTCAAGATGTCAACGGAGACGAATTTAACCGATATGAGGTACGTGAGTTGTGTTTTTTGATTACAAGAGTGTATTTAGCATTATCCCATTTAACCTCACCCTCATGAAGGAATTGCTAATGAAAGATAAAGAAGTAAAGTAACTTGCGTAAAGTAGACAGTAGAATCAGAAAAGCCTCTCGTTAGCTGCCCTTTCGATCGATCGGGTTAACAAATTTCATCCCGAAATTTTATGGTGTTTTTGTCTTTATTGAATTATTACAGGTAACTTAACACATCCAAAATCCCTTGATTTAAGTCAAAGTTATCCAGCAATTGGCGAGCTATCCTAGATTGCTCATCATGAGAAAGTGCGTAAGGAGAGAATCGAAGAGAAAAGTAAGAAAGCGCTGTCGCTCAACTCTTAAAAATCCTTTCGGACACTCGTTTTATCCCTTCTCTTTCAACATATTGTTTTCATTCAGGTTTATCGGACTTCAGACGGCGTTTTAACGTTTTAACACCCTTGCTTCACACATCTACTGTATGTACACATTTCAACATGAGGGATATCGGTCCGAGCGAACAGAAACGGTAGAGAAAATGTATCCATCTGTATGTATTTTATTTCACCTACTCACGAATCATGGGTACCCACAAGACTAGCTTGATTTGCCCCACGTATCCCTAACTTCACTTATCTACCTTATCTTTTTGTCTTTGATAGTTAGTCTAGCTGACAACCCATTCTACTGTAGTACTTGGAGGAGCTGTGATTCGTGGGCATAGGCAATCCCTACTTACCATAACTTCTGGAGCTTTCCTCGATTCCTTCTCTTCATCTTTCTTTCTTGTCTCTATATTATACCTACCTCAAAGTTAGATCTAGTTAGAATACATTGGCCTGGTTTGAAGGTTTTCGATATTCAAGATGTCAGCCGCAACCCCACCTGTATATAACGATGATGATAAGATTTTACCAGCTGGTAATGCCGCTATAACATCTGTAGTGGATGAAGAAGCTGGATTTACTAAAGATGATGTTAAAGTCGATGTTCATACCAATCTTTGTAAGTTCAATTCAATTCAATCTTCTGGTCATCATGTTTAGTAATCAAGCTGATTCATCTACCTGAACAGACGATGGTGTTCAACGAAAAATGGAACAAAGACATATGCAGATGATTGCATTAGCTGGTACTTTAGGTACAGGTTTATTCTTAGGTGCAGGTAAAACAATCGCACATGGTGGTCCAGTTGGTTCTTTATTAGCTTATATATTAACAGGTTCAATTGTATATTCAATGTGTAAGTGTTCACCTCACTCCGACTTGAAACAATAATTGCTAATCAGGTTTGTACTCTTTCTAGTGGTTTGTGTAGGTGAAATGGCAGTTTACGCACCTATTTCAGGTGGTTATGTTCATTTCATTGAAAGATGGTTAAACCCTTCAGTCGGGTTTGCTATTGGATGGCAAGTCTGTTTTCAATATTGTTTATTCTTACCTTCAGAAGTTATTTCTGCAAGTATTTTGATTTCGTACTGGGATCAAAGTGAGTGATACTATAAAGTATGGGAAAATGACGGTAATTGGATTAAAAAAATGGGTAACTGATTTCACTATCATGTAGCTTTCTCAAAGTCTCATCAAGCTGGTTATATGATTGCTTTGATGGTTGGTGCAGCTGCTATTGTGAGTCATATTCAGGATTAACTGGCGGCAATTCACTAAGATCTCTTCCAATCGCAGAACTTCTTCGGTGTCAGATGGTTCGGTGAAAGTGAAGTGAGTATTGATATAGATTGGTTGAGAATAAAAAAAATCGCTAACAAATAGTACAATCTTTTAGTTTATCTTCGCATTCATCAAGAGTAAGTTACAGGAAATACGGTCTATTTTCCACGATATATCATCAACTAACGTGTCTTTCATCTAGTCGCCCTTGTTATTGGTCTTATTATTGCTGGTTTAGTTGTTGATTTAGGTGGTGGACCAGATCATGACAGGATTGGTTTCCGATATTGGAAAGATCCTGGAGCATTTGCAGAATATCATTTTGAAGGAGATTTAGGAAAGTTCTTAGGTTTTTTCACCAACTTATTACAAGCTGCAGGATCATTCGCAGGCATAGAATCAATTGCATATGCAGCAGCAGAAGTTAAAAATCCTCGTGTCGCTTTGACGAAAGCTATCAAAAGATTATTTTGGAGAATAACAATATTCTATATCTTATTAATTTTTGTGGTTGGTTTATTAGTTCCTTATACGGACAAATCTTTATTACAATCAACAGGTACAGCAGCTTCATCACCATTCGTTATTGCTTTTTCAAGAGCTGGTATAAAAGTTTTACCATCAATTATCAATGCTGCTGTGTTGACTTCAGCATTTTCAGCTGGTTCAAGTTTAATGTATTCTGTTAGTAGAATGTTATATGGTTTATCATTAAGAGGTTACGCTCCTAGAGTTTTATCAAAAACAACTAAAAAAGGTTTACCAATCGTTTCATTATGTTTTGTATCGATTTTTTACGCTTTAGCTTTTATGACGCTAAGTAAAGGTGCTTCAACTGTCTTGAATTGGTTGTCAAATTTAAATGCTTTGTGAGTTATAAGGTATTCTACATAATCCAAATTTCTAAATCAAATTTGCTGATTTATATTCCCCCCTATTTATAGAATCGGTTATATCACATGGGGTACTATCGGAGTCACATACTTGAGATTTAAAAAAGGATTAGAAGCTCAAGGTATCAACAGAAAAACATTACAGTGAGTACAAAAAACTTTATCATTTATACTAGTGATGCACTTGATCCTTCTTCATCTGACCCGATTTTAACGATATTCATATATCTATAGTTATCATAATAGCTTACAACCTTATCCAGCATATTGGGTGATTTTTTGGTCTACAATAATAATTATTTTTAACGGTTGGGAAGTGTTTACAAAAGGTTCATGGAATTCATCAAATTTCGTTATTGCTTATATTGGATTACCAGTATTTTCAATTTTAACATTAGGTTATTGGTTGATTAAAAAACCAAAACATTTAAAAATTGATGAATTAGATATGTTTTCAAATATTCCAACTGATGAACAAGTTTCTTATGAAGAACCACCACCTAAAAATTTCGGTGTTAAAATCGTTAATTTCTTATTTACCTAGATTTAAGATAAAACATCAAGATAAAAGATCAAGATTTATAGAGAAATTGGACAAAAACCGGGAAATATGAAAAAAAAAACCAAAAAAAAAAAAAAAAAAAAAAAAAAAGGAAGACTGTATATTCTGATTTGAAGGAATGAAGAATATATAATTTAGTGACTTGGTTGACGATAATGCAAGAAAGCAAAGTGTAAGGGAAGAAAGTGGTATATCTCTCTGTATTCAAAAGGAAGGTGTAATGAAAAGACCGTAAGTTACAGGATTGTTAATCATTAGATACACACAAGGAATGTTTAATTGCGAATGATGCTGTAGTTTTAGTTGCTTTGTATATGAAGAGAAAGTTCGATGTGATACATGTATACATATGCCAAGCTCTATGTAGGATGAAAATCTATATTCATATCGATATTATGTACTAAGTACTGTACATCGCATATCTTCTTCTCAGTTTCCATGCCACGCAGATTATGTTAATTCTGTTAGTAAACCGTTGTGGTCGGAACAGGAGGTACAGCTGATTTTACATGTATCTGATTTATACCAGAATTCAGATCGGGATTCGATAAAAGTTGTCTTGATTCCCATATTCCACAAATATGTCTATTGGAGGGATATATAATCAGTACACTTCTTTGTTGTCAAATTGACAGGAAAGGCTCATTTGGATAATATCTATTATCTATGAATAACCTTTACTCACTTTTTACCATTTCCAGCTTTATCTTTACCTACTCTACAATCTCTGGAACAAAAAGTTAAACCACATTTTCTACATTCCGGGAAATTCACACCTTTCATTTCACAAACACCGCATATAACACGTTTAGTCAATGTACTCGATAATTCAGCTTTAGCTAATTCTGGATCAATTGGATTTATTTTTTCTAATGATGATGGTTCAAATGGTAGTAACCTGCTTTTACGTATATTCTCCATTCCAATAGGAGGTGTTGATGATTCAGAATGTGATGATTTATCCTTTTCAAATTGAGAGATAGATAATGTTGAGTGTAAATTACTGAATTGTGGTGAAGAGTTGATCGGACGTAAAGTAATGCTTGGTGAAATTGATAAACCCAATTGACGTGTTGTATATGGACTTCCTATACGTTTCGAGTTGGAACTAGGTACGATAGTTCGCTGGGATTGTTGAGAAACACCAAAAGTAGATGATGGAATTGAGTTTTCTGCTGGTGGGGATAATTTCCAACCATTCATAGAGGGATATCGAGGTTCTCCATCTACGTCTCCATTTTGATGTAATAGTTCTTCTGATAATTCTTCTTCTTCCTCCTGTTGGAACGCTTCTTGGAGATCTGCCATTGATCTAGCTTGTACTTTCTTGAGTGTTGACATTGCACAATCAGTAGCGTTAAGCTGTATAGTTGTTGGCTCAAAAGTCGCATCAGATATAGAACATAGAGAAGCTAAGGAGGCCGAAGATTTAAGAGGTGTCGAGAGTATTCTTGATACTGTTAAAGAAGCGATCGAGGAGTTGGAAGGATGTCTAGCGTGTTGTGCAGATGATGTTTTTCGGCGAGATTTGGTTTTTATCGGTGATGATGCCGATGACGCTTTAGGAGGCGACAAATGGGTCATTGATATATCGGTTGAAGTAGGGGGAAATGGGTAACCGTTCATTGAATCTTCATCTCTTGGTGTTGAAGTGATTATGTCCAATCGTTTTGCAGCTTGTCTAATTAAATCATCTGCTAGTTCAAACCCTGTAGGTTGATTGGAGATGACATTCCTAAAGTAGACTTCCGCTTCTAGATCTTGAGAGGTCATAGCGAGCTGAATGACCGACGATCAATATTTAACTTGACTTTCAAGTTGGACTTTCCCGGACTCACTATGTAGTTGATCAGGATGTTGACACCACCTCTCAACCTCTCTATTTCCCTTAAATCAGATTCAAGCGCAGTATCTTCTTGCTTTAATATCTCCAATCCAGCAATTTTCGAAGCTACGACATTTCCGAGTTTCCACACGTTCCTTCCCTTCTCAGTTTCATTTCGAGGTCGTAAAGTTGCAGGAAGTGATTGCAGTGAGATTGGTGGTAAAGCTACAGGATCATGTAGTTGTATATGACCATGTCTATATAACTTCAATAGAGGTTGAAGAAGATCATACTGCGTAACAAGGTATGGTTAGCTTTGTAATGTGTAAACGAGATCTTTGTTGTGAGTGTGAGCGGTATTAGGGGAATCTCTCACCATAGATTGTAATACTTCTAAATCTTTAGCGGTATCCTCTATATCTCGATTAAAAGGATCGTCAATCAAAGCAGCACCCGGAGTTTGTACCATAGGTGATTCTAATGTTCTTCCTGAGCTGGAACTAGGGTTGGATTTAGGTGGACAAATAGTATCTACAGAATCTGATAAATCGGTTTGGGATGGGGATTGAGGTAGTGGCCGTGTTGGCGAACGTTGGATGTCAGTTGGATTTGCAATAGTATCTGTATTTGAGGCGGAGGTATTCAATTGAGATGTTGTTCTTTTACCTTTACCTTTCGGATCAAAAGATAATACTTCATCATCATCGATAACGTGTTTGTTGTGATTAGTCGTAACAATCTCAATCCTTTCCGAAGGTTGTTGTTTGATCAATTGCTTCTTCCTCCTTATTGATGAGTCTTTTTCCCTCTCTATTTGAACTTGAAGTAACCAACTTAAACCTAATATGAACCATGCACCAGCTATACCCATAGATTTAGGATCTCTTATTGCCCTTTTACCTTCTTTAGGTATTTGCCATCCCGTGGAAACTAAGTCTATTGTAGGTCTTCTATTCGGTATAGGTCGAGATTTCGATTTACTTTGTTTCACAGATGATGATATAGATCCGTATCCAGACCCAGACCCAAAGAATTTATTAAGTATCCTTGATGTTATGGTACTATCTAAATTCATTTGATTCGTATCCTTTGCATCGTCATCATCATCTTCATCACTTTCTGATATATCACTTATTGCTGAACCTGAATAAGCTTTATTTTTACCTTTTGAAGAAAATGAATGTCTGTTGTTATCATATTGATGTGAGATATGATCTCGGTTTTGATCATCATGTTCAGTCAAAGTTGATCCTCTAATTAATAAATTACCTAAAGCTAAACAAGCTGCAGAAGATGAATATGGTGGTAAAGCAGCTTGCGTGTATAGCTTGATTGCTAAATCTGGATGATGTGCTATTAATGCGGTCTAAAGACCGAATAATATATAAGAATCAGTTTAATTAACGTTAGACGATATATGTTTCCTATATCATACTCACTTGTGCATCCCACATTAAACTTTCTTCATCCACTTCACCATCTTCATTACTCAATTCCTGGTCATCACCTTCACCTTCACCTTCATCCGTTATATCCTCTTCATCATCCTCATCCAATTTCTTCGGGTTAAATCCTATTAATTTAGCTAGATTTACAAACGAGTCTTGAAATGGTAATGTGATATGTGAAGGAGCTGAATGTGTTGTTTTGGATGAATATCTAGATGATGATGCTTGGCCGCTAGCTGGGCTCATTGAATCAGAGTATAGTGTAGTGAGCTTTAACCCCTTATCTCTTGGCTCGAAATGGCGAACGGGATCCTAGCGATATGAAGGAAGAGGAGGGGTGATGTTCCGTTTCGATATGTTGAATAATCGTTAATGCGAATACAGTTATGATACAGAGATACAGATGAAAGTTATTATGATAATGCTACAAGATTATATCCATTTGGAGTACAATGCTATATACTAATACATATATATATAGCAGATAACAGGTAAAAAGACCAAGAGATTTAAAATCCCAACTCTTAATTGAAATTGAAATAGTTCTGTATGATGATGATATCCAATGTGGCACTTTTTAGCATATACAAAATATACAATTCAAAATAAGGCACGTGCGATACTAATCGTTATCAACCTATCATCTATTGTTCTATGTTACTTTTACATCTCACACGACCAGTCTAATCTATAATTCTATCCAATCTTGTTCTGTTTAACCTTCTGCTTCCGGATTAATTCTCACATACCTGAAGGATATGTTCATCCCGTGAAACACGTAAAATCGTCAAAAGGGCGGCACAAAAGCGAACAATGCTTCTTTTGTTTTGACTAGTCACTTAAGGGAAAGGGGTTTGCGTGGTAATGGGTCGGAAGATGACTCGCAGAATACTTTTCTACTACGGTGGAATAAATCAGAAACATCTTTCCTTTCCGTCTTGATAAGGTTAGACTTACCGCATAGTTGCGGCATGGGCCAAATAAAGTTGATTTTGATTATTGGAGAATTGGTCTGAGGTTTTGGCATTTTCGTTAATCTGCTCCAAGATAATTATTCCAGAATCGCAAAGTACCATTATGAAGTGGTTCAACGTTAGATAACCCTAACAACCTTGTGACGAGAGAAAATACTTCTAAATTTGGGAAATCTGATTACAGTATTATCCCGATTATAGAGTTAGAGATCAGTAAAAAAGTTCCTCTCCATATGGTGCGACTAAATAAAAGAATGGGGCAATTCGCTTACCTTTTAGTATGGGAGGGTTTTGCGATACAAATACTTCAGAAGAGGCTTTTTCCTTGATTAGATTGACAAATGGCCCTTGACCAAAGAAAATCGCTTGCATTTCGGGGAAAATGTTGTCTAAGCGAAGTTCAGGATCAGTCAAGTGTTCGAGCAGAATGAAAAGCGCTTACCATAGCCATGATTTCCTTTTGGTTGATATTCCCCTTGGAACAAAACTTCATGTTCATGCTACAAGATATATCTTGATCAGCCCGTGATAGGGTAATAAGTGGAAAGGAGCAGTACAAAAAGCGGTAATAACAAGGTGAACTCACATGATCGCTAATAGCCCAACCTATCGTAGGAACAACATAGATAGGTGCTATTCTATGACCATGACTGAAATGCCATCTTTCCGGCATGGTCTCGTGAGTATAGCTATATAAAAATCCATGACTATATCAGTATATCCTACAACAATTAACGAGTGACAGACAGCTTACACAGCAAAAGTTCCATTTGATGATTTAGCAGCATCAAGTAGAATATTCAGATAATATTCGGTATCTGTGCCTTCTTTGAATCTTAATCCAACGGAAGGCCAACCTATAACAAAAGAAATTGTTCCGTAAGAATTGATGGTCAAAAATAACGATATTGTATAATACCAGATCTTAGCGGGATTCTTGATTATTCACTTACCATCTTTATGTTCAATTGCATCAACTCCTTCTTCACCTAATATATCGTCAAGGTAAATTATGCGATCATTACTCGTTTCAGCCATACCTACAGTATCATTGCAGAATATGTAAAAGTCAGCTGATAACGAGTTTTGAATTGTCCCCGTCTTTTTGTGAATTATGGAACCAATTAAAGGTGAGAAATGTCCGTTATGAACCCCACAAACAATAAAGTACAGTTGAAGACTCACCATGATCAGAAACAATAATAACATTTACTATATTCTCTAAATTTCTATCTTTCAACCCTTTTCTCAACTTACCAATCATCTCATCACATAAAGCTAAACTTGTATTTACTCCAAGTGAATTTGGTCCACCACGGTGACCAGATTGATCAATTTCCGGGAAATATGAAGCTATGAATTCTGGTCGGTCTTCAATTGGGTGATGATCAAGATATGAAAATATCTGATTTAACTTTTCAGAAGGTAACAATTTCTATATATGAGATATCACGTCAATGGTCAGAGTGGCATTTTCGACTGTTTGGCGAGAATGGTATTGAGTGGATACTCACTCGATAAGGTACAAAATATGAAGGTGATATACCAGATGAGGTGATAGGTGGTCCTGGCCTGAAATTCAGGATTAGTTGAAATTATCTCTGTCCGAGGCCCTGAATCGCATTGGTGTTCTTTATGTGACGAAGGATGGACAGAATAGGCGATTCGTTATAGTTTACTTACCACATGATAACTGCACTTTTCCTCTTAACTCTTTCAACTACACTCCAAATAGGTTCACCCCACCACCAGTTTCCATTCCAACTTTTATCTTCTTCTGTATAAACGAATTGCGCTCCTTTTTTATTATTTCTTTCTTCTTCATCTCCATCTAGATCTTCTTCTGTTGAGGAAGCACGCTCGAATAGAGGATCGTAAAAGTTATTTGCTATTATACCATGTGATTCAGGATGTAAACCGGTCATCAATGACCAATGATTTGGAAATGTTAAAGTTGGAAAAACAGGTTTCATTGACTCTGCTTTTATACCAATATCAGATTTCGATAATTCAATTAAATTACTTAATAAATCTGAATGTGACTTTAGGTATTCAGGTCGGAATCCATCTAAAGAAATTAATAAGACTGTAGGATAAAATGAATGTGTACCGTTTGATATTGTAGGTAGATGTTTGGGTAGTGGAGTGATAGATATAGAAGAGAAGAATGAGAGAAGAAGGAGTATTGGTGGAATTGATATCAGATAGAGTAGTGATTTGGGAAGCTGTTAAAACAAATACAACTTCATCAGCAATGTATAATACTCTTGACTGTCTGTACAAACAAAGATGCATCGAGTACATTGCCAGTATATCCGTTAGACCCTTGTGATTACACTGATGACCGATGCACTGCTTTATCACAGACAAGATTGACTCACCGAGACACCTAAAATCTTTATTCTACCTTTTTTTCTCTTCCCATCATCCACTATCATAGGATTGAACGCTGTACTCCTCTGACCTAATAAACCTTCCTGCTCATCTACTATATTTTCATCTTCTCTTTGATCCTCACTTCCAGTATCTTCAAATTGATGATGATGTACGATGATATTTTCCTCAGAACTGGATATACTTGATCTTCTTGACCCTCCTCCACCACCAGCTTCACCAGCTTCTGCAAGAGGAGTAGGCGTTTTTATCTTGCCTTTGTTTTTGGTTTTAGGTGAGGTGGGCATATTCTGTGACTTCAAGAGGACAATAATACGATCAATAACTGATTGACTCCCTCTCCATGGATGCCATGTACCTCGTGATCAGATGTACACTGTGTTTGAGATGAATATATCGGTGTCAAAGCAAGAAAGCAAGATGTCTGTCTATATATTCAGGTGGACATCAAAGTTGTTGACAAGTGGAGGTGATCCACGGTGAATATGGATACTTTTGTAATCGTAATCTACATTAGCGGAAGTATTTTGTTAAGCCGAACAACAGAACAAGAAAACGTAATTGGATTACGATAAATTTATAATCCCGCTAGATAGAAAAAGGGAGACAAAGTCGCGTCTTTGTAGATAGAGTACTATTTATAAACAACGTGTTGCAGAGTCGTTTCTCCTCATCTTTGTTCAACAATCTAATCAATTTGGGTAGAAGTAAACGATTGATAGTCTTCCTCCTCCCTGCAGAGAGAGAGATACAAGCTTGATAAGATGGTTAGACAAACTTATAGCACCTTGACAATATTTCTCGGTCTTTTGATATTGGCCGCAATCCCAACATTCGCTTCATCAGGAGATCGGAATCCAACATTTCAACATTGTTTAAAAGGATGTCAATTAACTTATTGTGAACCACATCAACCACCTATACCATCATATTTAAGATTATTCGGTTGGACATGTAAAGAAAATTGTGCTTATGAATGTGGACATACATTTACTGATAATATTAGACCTGGAAGTAAAAGTCATCAATGTGAGTGTTGGGTTTTGTATCGTTATCGATAACGATGTCATATATGGAAGAGATTATGCTCAAGTATAATCGCTTCAACGAATGAAGAAGTTATTAGCTCTTTGTCAATCAAACATCATGCTGATCAATTTCCTTTAAATCGATTGATTTAGTCTACGGTAAATGGGCATTTTATCGATTAGGTCCATTTCAAGAACCATTTTCAATTTTATGTTCATTGGGTAATTTATATGTAAATTATAAAGGATTAAAAGATTTACGTAGAAGAGTTAGAAAAGAAAATGGAATGAGAAATTGGTTAATTGCTTTGGGTGTAATTCAAATTAATACTTGGATTTGGAGTAGTGTTTTTCATGCTAGAGGTGAGTTATATTTGTGAGATCTTATTATAATAAATCCTTCTTGATCTTTCTTCTTCGCTTAAAAGGCATTGTAATGATCAAATAGTGTAATACTCAATAATGCTAACTTGAGAATCCTATTTAGACACACCAAATACAGAAAGACTTGATTATTTCTCAGCGACATTAACAATATCATATACATTATTATATTCAATTATTAGAATATTCGGTTTACGTACACCTATATCACAATCAAAATATTTAATTCCAGTCACAGCTTTAATTGGATTTATAGTTTTAGGTCATTTCACTTATTTATTATCTTTCCCAATTGGTTTTTTCCCATATGGATATCATACTAAATTCAATTTATATTTAGCTGCAACACATAATATTTTATGGGTATTATGGAGTTTATCATTTAGTTATAAATATCCAAAAATCAAGATAATCGGAAAAACATTAGAATTCCCAAAACCTTATCCACCTCATGAACCATTAGGTCAAAATCCAAAACCATCAGAATATCAAACTCCAGCTATTTTGGTTTTATTAACTACTTTAGCAATGTCTTTTGAATTATTTGATTTTTCACCTATTTTTAGAATTATAGATGCTCATTCTTTATGGCATTTATCAACTATACCTTTAACTATAGCTTGGTGGCATTTCATGATTACAGATGCTATTGAATTAGAAGGTTCTTTATTATCATCAAACTCAAATAGACAATTCAATAATGGAGGAAATGGAACTACTGGTATAGATGGTGATTCAAAATCAAATGAACTAGATATTCCAAGAACACCAAATTTCACTCAAGTAGCTGCTGGTACAGCAGGTAGACTTGGTAGACCAATCAGTCCAGGTAAAAGTCCTAAATTAGATAAACCAGAATAGATGAATTAATTTGGCAAAAGATTTACGGGATTTGGAAGAGGGTTAAAACTGAAAAAAATCCTATAGTCGAATCTCATTTGATCAGATTAGGGGAAATAAAGGGATACAAAAGTGGTTGATTTTATTACGGTTATAGGCTAGATGACGCTTTATGCACACTTTGAAATATACATTGTACCTTGCAAAATCCCTATGAATATACTTATCAGACTTTGCAAAATTGGTTTTTGGTTGAAATGAGCAATAGGATGTATGCTGAATTTCCCCCGTGGAATTCATATTCTAGGATTTGATGGGTATGTGGATTTTCTGCATGGTAAAACATAAAATGGGAAATGAGAAAGAGTCGAAAATGACCGAAAAATGTAAAAGTAAATAAAAAGAGATATACTAAGTGAATATATGAATTTGGGTATACCGAATCCGTTTGAAACCTTGATTGTATATAAGGAAAGAAAAATGTAAAATGTAAAATGATTGATGGTTTGATTGTTTGTTGATGTTTTATTTCTATTATTGTTTTTTCCGACCTTTCCTGTCCAAACCCCTTAAATCTAGATCTATCCGTATTTCAGAACCTGTATTAATATCCAAGGATTGTATATTGTATCCTGATTCCCGCCTCCTCCTTTCAACTTCTCCTGCAATGCAAGACCTTAAGCCTTAAAGTTCTAATTCAGAAACAACTCATTGTACTTCCGTGACAACGGTTGTTCCTCTTTTATTTTGAACGATCACCTACTGAAGAAAAGGTCAGCGATCAACTCCCACCAGGTGTACTACAAAAGCTATTCATTGATTTACTCACTTTGGATTTAGATGATCCTCTGATATCAGCGGTACCATTAGCTTTCTTAGCTTTTCCACCTTTGTATGTAGCTCGGTAGAAGCTATTCACAAGTATCAGCGATATGTTCTTTGGACGATTGATCGTACATATGCCTTCAATAGCGATGGGAAAATAATAGCAGTACAGGTTTCGAGTGACTCACGCAATGAAAAGGAAGAGGTATGAGGTTAAAAGACCACATCCGAAAAGAGCGGCACCTTCACTACCGGCACAGTCACCAACAGCTGGAAGAATGGTGTATTTAGTAGCGAAGTGGTTGTAAGCTATATAATTAGACATATAATCAGTCAGCAAACGTCAGCCCTTTTTGTGGGCACAACCAAAAAATAGCGAAGAATGAAGAGGTTTTTAGACGATCAAGATAGAATTTGTATGATTAATCCGGGAACTACCTCTTCTCATACCATAAGGAACAACACTTATTAAATTAAAGGATCTTTATTAATTATGGTATGAGTGAAGTGTGTGATTTTTTGTTTTTTTTTTTTTTGGGTTAGGAAATGTTATAAGGGAGAACACCACCGGATTATATTCATAATAAAAAAGAAAAAGAAAATTTAGATAAAAAAGAAAATAAGCGAACTAGAAGGTGAGACTGGGAATGGTAAGTTTGGGTATTGGTTGTGCCCGAAACGGTAGGAGAATAAAAACGTGCTGGCAAAGTAGACGATGAATAAGTCGATGACGAATTGAGTGATTTGCATCGAGGTAAGGTATTTCTTCCACTAAACAGGTTGGAAAGATGTGAGATCAGCTTTTTGCTAACATATTTATGATGAATGTAGAATTGACAAACCCAGATCTTGGCACCACCAGCAGTAGCGTAATAATAGTAGTCTGGAAGAAGCAAGTATGTCAGCTGTTATCCCAGTTTTTTTAGATGTCTTATAAACTTCAAGCTTACACATGATAACGTGAACAGTGAGGTTAAGAGTGATAACAACCCATTGCTATATCAGTAACGTCAGCCCAGATCCATGATCTTACCATAAATGTTGCGTTACACTCACAACAGAGGTTTCTCCTTCCAGTTGAGTGAAACATAAGATGGCAGTAGCGGCATGGTGGAAGACGTGAAGGAAAGCTATAGATGGGAAGAAGGGATATCAGTAAAGTTTCATGTGACCTTGGAAAAAACCATAAACTCAAGTATGATTAGTATTACTCACCCAAAGGTTTCTTTTTAAGAACGAGGAAGACGGTATCGATAAGTTCAACGTATTTGATGTAGTAGTTGATCATGTAGTAAGTGACAAGTCGCTATTGAAATGTGAATCAAAATAAAAGATAACGTTATCAGTTGTTTGGTTCCTACTAATGTTTTTTTGGGGACAACTTACAGGAGTGAAAGCACTGGGGTTACAGATTGACCAGAAGAAACCGTGTTTGAGGTAAATAGGGATACTATCATATAGCGTTAGTAACGGTATTACTCTTGTCTGATTGGCATGACTTACAGTTCTTCAAGCATCAAAGCGAGGAGAAGACCAGAACCGAGAGTAAGGTAGATGTTGTGGAATCTGAATGGACCAGTGAGTTTGAAAGGTTGTCTCTTTCTATTTACGTGGTATGATCTCGTCAGCACCTTTTCTTTCATTTCTATTTCGAATTGATATAGCCGAACTCGGAGAGGGTGTTCAATACTCACTTCATAAGCTCTCTTCCACCAAAGATGATGAGAAGATATGTACCGATAGCAGCTACAACTGATTTTTGAGTTGAAAGAGGTGAAGATCCAGGTACCCAAGTTTTGTATTGTACTGGTACTTTAGGTACACCAAGAGTTTCCCATGCTGCATTGAGGATAGTGTAAATTGGACCAGGTCCAGGTGTCCAAGCAGATAAAGGTGACATTGTTGATGTTGTTGTTGTTGATGTCGATATTATAGATTATCGCGTTATATAAGAAAAGATGAAAGAATGAAAAGAAGTTGTTTATGCAATATTAAAGAACGCGTCAAAGTTTCGAAAAAAGAAAAAAAAAAAGATACACTAAAGAGCGTGAAAAAAGGGATATCAAAAGCTGTTTTCGAAAATGAAAAGCGATAATATCAATGAATTATATTATATAAATATAGATGATACGAATTGATTGATCACAAGATGAAGGAGAAGAAAAAAGGAAATGTTTTGGTATGACTATGTATACTATGCTGACAATATGTACTGTATGTATGTAAAAAGAGGGTGGGACTGTGCGATGGGATGTACTCTTTTTTCATTATTTTTTAGGTTTGTTTGTATGTTTGTATTGGCTGACAAACGTGTAATAACGTGGTTCAAAGCACTTTCTAATACTTGATTAGAAATCATCGTTATGAGATCGTATCGATCATTAGACACAATCCTAATCAGTACTTCAACCGGTGACCGAGATGAGGATGATAACCGGAATTTGATGGATGTATGGTGGATTTTTGTTTTGTTATGCTGTTTTCAGGTTACATCTCTCGTTTATCCTTAAAATAGATTGTTTGGAATGGAAAAAACCCTTATTTCAGTTGGAGATACACAAGTGCTACTACCGCTTCAATATTGCTACTCTGCTTACTCAATATCTTACTGAAGGTTATACCTTCTAACTCCGTATTTCCCGGCATGCTTCAACTAACCCCTATATAGCTGATCATCTTGTACCATGCTTGATTCTGTTTCTCTCGTTCTGCTTTTTATTGTCCTTTGAGCTCGTCCTTTCTTCCTTTCGTCATATTCGGATATCCTTTCAACGACTAACCGGAGATCAACTTTAAAAGAGGAGTAGAGCAATTCACAAAAGCGATTTTCAAATACAGAATCTTACAGTTGTCTTTACCTTTGAGACCACAAATCGTAAATTGTCCAATTACCTACTGCTGCCTCTGCTCGTATTTCAAATATCTCCCTTCTCTTGAACAGCGACCACCTTTGCGACCTGATGAGTTATGCCTCAGATTGGAAATCAAGAGAACAAAGGTTGTTTAAAGCACAGCAACGACCTTTTTCGTGCTTTACAGACACTCCATAACTAACTATAACAAAGATTCAGTGAGTAATTTTGATATATAAAGACCGTCGAATCATCTGAATGCGTTGTTTTCACATATGAATATATTCCCCTTTCGTTTTTATTGAATATAACAATCAATACTATTCTGATCTAGCATATTTTATTTATTTGATTCATCATGTCCGAGATAGCATCTACTGGACCATACCGATTCCCATCTGAACTCCTCAAGGGTGTTGTTTTAGATCTTCAGACTTCTACCGATGACGCTTTGAGCGAATGGGAAGAGCGTAATGATGCTTTGGTAAAGAACGCTTCCATGGATGACATTAAGAAACGGTTAAATGATGGACACGAAACCAGAGCTATCAACGCCCTGAATGACGAAGCGTCAACTGAATGCACCTCAATCGTAATCGAAGCTAGTGTAGAAGCTTCAAATGATACATCAAATAAATGGGATATTACCTATTTCTACTATTTCTTTGATCGAGAAGATAACCAAACTGGATCACTTACTCAAACGGAGAATGTCGCTGACTTCACTGAGATATTATCACCGGAAGAATTTTGGGCTCGATCTGTTAAACAAGTGGAACTCGATATCAAGGAGAGAAACGCTTTCAATGCTCTGAAAGATGCTTCTATCAACATGTTAAAAACCGTAAATAGTGTATATTTTGATGAACGCAAACCCGATGAACAAAAAATGTTCGATACCCTCGTCAATAAGCTACGCAGATCTTATAACACTATCGCTCTCAGGTCAGGATGCTTAGCAGAATCCGTCTCTAGTGAAAGAAAACCTAAATTCGAAGCTACTTTTGAAGAACCGTTAGTTATCAAAAGTGGATCTGAAATAGATAGTATCAGGTTGACAGGGTCGTATTTGGGAAAAGCTTATCAGAGTAGAAACGATTACGATGAACTACTAGATTTGAAGGAAGTTCCTTTCGACATCGAGGTTACCAAGGGTGAATTAGCGTCTTATCGTCCTCAATACCATAATAACTGGTTTGAGCATACAAGGAGATCTCATAATTGGTAGCAAGCTATACTGTCGATTGCGTAAACCACCAGATCGTCCCCATTACCACGGAGCTGTGTTGGCAGGGTGACTGATACATAATCACAATCTGTGTCATGTCAATAATGTATATCTCCATAGGCATGTCTATATACGATAAATCAGGCCTTTTCTTTCTCGGAGTTGAACGATGAGCGCCAGACACACCACTCTTGGTTTACACACTGAACTAATTTACATATGATTATCTCGATACACGGTCTAATGCAGCCCGAATAGATTTATGAAGCTTTGACTGCCTAGCTGGCTCTTAGTATGTATGTTTTGACAGATCTGGTCTGTACAAAGGCTTCAATATCTGAGTGCACAATAATCTACAGTATGAACATCTCTAAAATATTGATTGCTATTCCCTCTTTACCTTGAGTGATGTTCTTTGCTTGGCACAGCTTGCAGTTCATGATGTTATCCAGCTCCTCAATTGGTGTTCATGTTTAGCAAGCATGGACCTTGCTGTAGACGATATGACGTTTGGGGAGAATTGGTCTATGTTCATAATGCCCTCCTTTCAAAGTGCCGCAGATGTAAGTGGGGAAATAGAAGGATGATGTATCCACTCTGTTGTCTGGTAATGAAATTTCATATGAAAGGAGATCTACATTACGCAATGTATCGTTCCCTAGAATGTAATTTGGTATTTTCCACACACCCAAGGAGCCCTAACCTGTATAAGAGGGAATATTTATCCCACAAATTACAATCTTAGTTTGAATACAGTACGAACAAGAAGTATTCTACCCGAGTTCAAACATTTCCCCTCAAATTATTATCTTCTTATCTTCAACTTTGTTCCGCTAATCACATCCGAATTATGAATTCCTCTCAAAACAACAGCGCAGCCAACTCTCGAGTCCTATCACCGAGGGAGCAGGAACTACATGAGAGTTGGAAATACTTAGGGTCAGAACCTTCTTCCAGCTCCAATCCGAATGGTCCAGTCTGGAGGGAGAATGACTGGTGGCACAGCAAGACCAGAGAACTTAATGCTAAGATTGCGCTGGAAGAAGCCTCGAAGGACATGTTGGAAAATCTCGCCCATAGGCAATTCGATCTCAAAGACATATTAGACAAAGCAATATTCAAGCGCTTAGAGGACAAGCTGATCGAATCTTATCCTGGGATTGCTGCAAGTTCTGGTTATTTAGACAGCACAATCAGCTCCAATGACAAACCTACATTCTGGATTGACCCAGAGAGCATTGAGACATCTTGGACTGATCATTTAGATTGTTTCAAGCTATCCTGTACTTATGGAGGTAAAGCTTATCGAAATTCAGAGAGTGGATCTGAGCTAGTCGATCTCCAATCCGTCACCCTCAAATTGGAAGCGAAATTGACTTAAGTTGGCGAGAAGTGAGCTCAACCATCTCGACCTGAGTGGTCGTCGTCACACGTTCTACCGGCAACGAGATCAGTGTGGCTTTATTGGGAACTATGATGATCGCAGATAGTCACTTGATGCTACTGTATGCATTCCAATAATATGATGAGTAACTCGCTCTACTGCTGTCGAAAGGATTTCAGCTAGAATACCCAAATACGAATACTGTAATTCTTGATGATCCGGCTCCGCTCAAGAAAGACCACGTAGATAATATCAGTATTCGCAATCAATATAAATAGATGAGATGTGTAGTATTGTATAACGATCTTCACTGTACTTTCATATAAACTTCAGAGCAGTCTTTGTAACGGGTTTCCCGATTATTCAATAATTATAATTATATTAGTAATCACTTCCAGAAGAACCAATATGTCTTCCGGTATTCATGGAGAATCATCTGCTTCTCGTGGTCATTCCATGAGGGATTCCGACGCTCGATCTGCGGTCAAGGAAAAAGTGGAAACGGTAATCCAAGATACTGAAGTCGATTATCAGACTCAGCTTCAAGAATATAGCTCGGAAGAGCGTGCATATATCTTGAACACGTTTTCAGAACAACTTTACTCCAGGCACAAATCTGAAAATCAGATATCGAAGATGGGTGAGATGTACGTACAACATGACCAAGAATTGACCATAAGCTATTCATTGGGTGAAACCACGTTGGGTATGCACGAAGGAACTTCTCAATTAGATTAAATGCAAGATTCAGTTACAAGTTGGGTGAAGAAGCTACGATCGACTCGACACATATAGTAAATCAGACAATGAGTTGTGCTACTAAAGATACTTTAGCGGTAAAAGAAGAGTCGTTAACAAACAATAGAGCTGCTGAACTTGCGAAGAAAAAGTCAATAGATTTCAGCAAGCAAGTATGCAGATGGGGCTCCAAATGGGAGGCGTTGAGCAGAAGCGATAGCAAGATTTTTATCGTCAATGCTATTTCTTCTTGCGTTTTGTCAGGCGGAGTAAAGGGTTTCATATGATTGGGATACCTATGCGTTGTTCAAACTAGACTATGATAACTACTTGGGCGTTCGACGGAATGTGATGGATTTAGATATGCGTGCTGTGCTGATTTGTGTGTTTGGTCCGTTTGCGGAAGTATATCGCTCCTGCCTTGGTTTCATCGAGAGCATTATATTGAAGATCGGTTGTGTGGCTAGTGAGAGTCAATATTACGATTTGATAGAGCGTGTGATGACTGCATTGATCGTAAGCCTTGAAGCTGAGTCGTTTTGCTATGATCTGGTCTCTATGTGTTGTAATTCTTCTATTCTCCAACGTCCAAGACTGGACCTTTATCTCCATATATCGGATCACCTCTCAACCAGCCTAAAGTTCTAATAGTTTTCCATTTAGAACCTTTATCACTATCTTCACCTGTACACATATCCCAATTTTTACTTCCTATTGGATAACTACCGACCATTTGAAAAGGTTCATCTTCCGATTTATCTTCTAGCAGAGCATGACCTACACCAGCTGGTACAATCATAGCATCACCTTTACTGACTTCAACTTCTAATTTATCAGGATTAGATAGTGAGCCACCAAAACATAATTTTGCTGATCCTTTCACAACAACCAATACCTCATCTACATTTGAATGGTAATGATGCTGCTTGTACATCGTATATCTCCATGCAGGATTCACTACACCAATAGAGCGTAAATGTTGTTCTACAGAAGATGCCGATAGAGAAGATGGTGAGTAAGCTGAATGGTAAATCATAAATGGATATGGTCGAAGTGATGTGTTAGGAAAATTCTGATAAGCCGAAATGTGATGTTTGGACACTCGAAGCGAAGCCAGTGAAGCAGGTTGAAGTGGCGACATCGTACTGAGATTTCGTTTACAAATATATGGGTTCGAGTGTAGGCGAGAAGTTGCAGTGAGATAGGTAGTACGGATACAGCTCTTTGACAATGACATGTGATAGCGATGAGGTGTTAAGTTGAAGATGAAGTGAACATACTGTAAATGATTGCTGAGAAGTCGAGGTCATGAATAGATGGAGGTAATTCATGTGACGTCACCGAACTGTAAAACTCGTTGTTTAGCTTGTTGTTGTATGCCGTAGAAATTCCATCTAAAATCCCGTCCATATTTGTTTTTTATCTTTTTGAAAAGCTGTCCAGCACGCTTTGCGGTATATTACTCTGATCTGTATGCATGTATACCTACTCGCACCATCCTCCATGGCCCGTATCACAATCCCACCTGAATCCATCTTTGAAATCATAACCTCTTCCACCATCTTCCCATATTCTAACTGTATTTTCTACGGCTTTTAACCTGGCTAAAGGTATCAAACGATTTCTAGCGGTGATGAAGGCTTTGAGAGCGATCTTTTGAAGCTCAGCAGTGGACAATGTCGATTGAAAGTGTTGAAGTTCTTCTACTGGCAATTGTGGCTGTAGTGCGACTGATGGTGACTTGGAAAGCGGTAAAATCAAGGGAGAAAATGCATCTACAGCCACAAGGATTAACTGTCAATTGGTATTTTCGTGGGTGCCAGTATCAGAAGAAGAAAACTTACCGTGATGGGCCTGGGGAGGGACTGTCGCTACGACACAACCAGATAACATAGCTTTCGCAATCCTATCATCTAATTCACCTTGTGTCCATCCCTCAAACTGACCAAATGACATCGATTAGCCTCGAGGAATATTATCTGTTCAATATGTGAGGTGTCTTTGACTAAAACATCTACTTACCAAGCATATTCCAGCATGACGCATGGTGTTTGCTAGCCTCTCTTCTTCTCGATGCCAGTATTTCCTCCAAGCACTCTGACTTGAAAAGGAATCTTCATCTTTTTTCGGTATGGGTACTTTCCTTTGGGAAGCTAACAAGGATGTAAGATTGTGACTTTTGTGTGTATTTAAGCATGATGACTGGACGTACGAGCATATATTGACCATGATCTGCCCCAAGGTAATTTAGGATAATCTTTCTTATCTGTTGTTTCGGAAGGGAAATAAACAACGGATCTACGGGAAGATATCCGTCGAGTCGGGTGGAATATAGTTGGACTGCAGTTACATATAAGAATATGTGAAATTGTTGTAAATATCAGAAGATCATTTCAAGGTGAGTGATACTTACTCAGCCTAGATGAATTGTTATCAGCAATCAATGAAGCGCAGATGATACGTAAAACATTATAGGAGGATGGATCACTCACAGCTGGCAAAACATGTGACAACAAGCCTAAATTCCATCCATCTCCGTGTATTGCTTTGAGATTGCTGTGTGCGTTTTCTCCTTTCACCATATGGTGAGGTTGTGATAGTAAGGAGATCTAAGTGAGAAAAAGCGCAAATCTCAGCACGAAATCTGAAACATGAATATAAAATTTGGTGTCTATCTACTTACATTCGCTCTTCCTGGCTTGTGTACCCCCTCTTCTATCCATATAGCTTTCTGACAACCTAGGTCCTTTTCATCACTGTGATCACCTACTCTCCATATCCATTCCGCATCTTTACATCCGAAATTCAAGAGGTTCTGCTTAGCTGATAATTCCGTATTCCACTCAGGTGAAAATGTCGATATTGTGGTAAGATTGAATCGAGTTGAAGAAGATAACGAGGATGATAAAGTCAACGCAGAAGGTATTTGGGTTGAATTATCTATTTCGAGGGTCAGATGAGTAGGTTGTCCGGTGAAGCAAGTCCATGTGAAAAGTGATTAAACTTTGTAGATACTTACAAGGTATATCTAAGTGGTGTGGAATTAGTATTCAGTTGGATGAAATCTCGCACCAAAAAATGCTTACCTATGAATAGCAGAACCTTTTTTGGATGATCACATGTTTCTTCTTCTCCTCCAAGCGATAAATCTTCGAAATCGTATGGCGTAGGGTTATTACCATACCATTTCGGAAATCCCCATTGATGAGCTAGAAATCATTATGTGTTAGCCTTACAACTCAAGGCTTGATATCTGTTGGTTCGAAAGCGTCCATCTCTGGGAGATACTTACGATCATCAATCTGTGCAGACTCAGGTATGCTGGGTCGTCTGCTTAAAGCAACTAAATAAGCGATCACTAATAATCCTAAAGGTACAGGTAAAATCAATAAGGAAGATATAGAAGTTGATCTGGGCGGTGCAGTGAGCCGCATATTGAACGCTCTATTCACAGTCGGCGGAACGAGGGATGAAATTGAGTTTGCTATATCGTTGCCAATATCAATGAGATCATGTTGTCCTCAATCGAGAATAGCTGCAAGAAGTGGAAAAGCGTCAAAGCTGTGACTGACGAATGAACAATTAAGCTTAAATTGATGTTGTTGTCTTTTTTGGTTGTCGTTGTTATTGCGTTCTCGGTTATAAGGCACGATGCCCGAAGTAGTCTTACTTCACTCAGTGCTGTGTTGACTGCCTTCATTCCTGTGGTATATAGTGCTGGAACGTCCAGAACGGTAAGAGGAATAGCGATGAGCACATGGTATGCATCTACGTAATATGTGTATATGTACAACGTGACTTCAACAATGTTGATTAAGATTATTAAATTTGCGATACCTGCTACGCTTTAATCGCTCTGGGAAATCCACCTTGCAGTTCTTCTCTTAACCCAAGTCCATACCCACTCCAGCCTTCTTCGTCTTCGTCTTCCTCCATGACATGCGAAAGACCTTCATCAGCCCCATCCCATCTGGCAGAAGCATCCCCCACAGCGGTATCGGTATCGTTATCGTATAACAAGCAGAATTGAGATTTGTCTTGTATAACCAAAGATGTACCATCTGGTGCCCACTGCAAGTCAATAGCAGAGAATTCGATTCCTAATCGGGCATATACATGTCAAAAAGTTTGCACCAGTAGCCCAGGTATGTGAAATCAGTAACAATACAACTTACTTGACGGTATACCAACACCTTCCATCATGCCACCTTTATGTTCACATGTTTGTTGACTTTCTCCATTCGGGTTCTCTTCTTCCCAACCACCTTCTTCATCCCATAAATATATTGCACCAGATTTGGTAGTTATTGAAATTTTTTTCTGATGTTTACCTGATGGAGATGGACACCATACTGCACTCTTAACGGGATTATCAAAAATTAAACTGGCTAAATGTGTTATATTTGGTGATTCTGAAGTTGGCGTTTCCAAGAACGTATGTATATGTATAACGTTGGGACAAGTTTCTGACTTGACGAAAAATAAAGCAGCATTCCTATCAAAGGATATTTGAGAGATTCCCATGTTTGGATTGGGTTTACCGAGATCAGGTCGAATGTTCGGTATTGAAGTAGGAATAGGCATTTGATCGACTATAAAAGAATTAGTTAATACCACTACTAATAATGACGAATTGAAGACTCACATTGTACTATTCCTCGTCCTCTTGTATCTTTGACCCAATCATGCGGTTCCTTCCATACCGTCTGAGCAATAACGTCAGTAAGTAAAGATCCAACGAAAAGTGCGATGTTATGGAATGAGTTAGTACTCACAATATCCTTTTCCGTTATTCTATTACCCCAATTTAGCACAGCTATACATCTCCAACCTTCACTTTCGATGATCCTGACTTTACCATCCCATCCACCTATAGCTAGCCATCGTCCTCCAGGCGCCCAGGTAACAGTACGTATACCTAGTCCTGGATCTTCCGTTGATGAAATTGGGGAGAACGTTGGTGAATTATGTGTAAAATGAGTAAGTAATGGTCCTATAGGTGAATGGATATACATCGAATACTGCGATCAATCGAACAATCAATACAACTCTATGTTAGAGAGATATCGACACCTTCAAATGTTAAAGGATTGTAAGATCATATGAATCGTCAAAGCTTCACTTACAGATAGACTGCTATCCCAAGCAGCTATATATCTTCCACACAAACTCCAGCTTAATCCTTGAACGTCTGTAGTAGAAAGTTGAAAATGCTAGATATATCTGTTTAGCTGATTTCTAGTGAGGAAGATGATCTTCTTCTCACCCTGACCAAGTGATAAGTATCTATCACATCGTATATGCCTATATACTCTTTGCCTAAATGCTTTTCTGCGATTGCCATATATCGGTTGTCGGGAGAATAAGTATGACCTGCTCGAACATTAGCTCAAGAAGTGGTAACGCTTTCATACCGATACAGACTTACATTGAAGATGAGATTTGGGATTCTGTATGATTCTTGTGATTCCCGTGGTCAAATCATATACGGATATTCTTAGCTGCATAGACCGGTCAGCTTTCACTGAATAGTGATCACTGAAAGCTGGTCTTAGACTTACTCCATAGTCTGACCATGCTAAGACTTGCTTTCCAGCTTGACCCCATTCAACCTGAAATAGTCCTTCTACTCCTTCTCCACCTATTTTAGCTATCTCACCAGATTCTCCATCTCCTTCAGAAGCTAGACCGAAAACCCAGGCGGTTTTGGCTGATAAAGAGAATACGAGAATATGTAGACCATCTTCTGACCATTCTATACTGTCTATTTTGACTTCTTGATCAGCATTCTTACTGGAAGAAGCTATTGATGATGCTGGTCGTATACAAGCCCAAGTTCGAACGATTTGAAGTGTTGTTGTTGATCTTATTATCAACCGGTTCTGATATACCGTGGCGAGAAAAGTTGTTCCGGGTGAGTATGATACCAAAGTAGCGTGATACAATTGAGAGAAATCATATCCGTCTGACATCTTTACCAGGTTGTGTATATGTCTGACTGATGTTGACCATTAGTATCGCTTAGTATTACTTGGGTTCTTCTTCAGTGTATATATGTGTTCAAGACTATCACAATTATGTTGTCACATATCATCTCATTGTTTTTGTTATTGTTTTGGTTCAAAAGAAGTCAGACGCGACTGAACAACACTGGACACCACGCGATCTCCACAAGGTAGTTAGATGTTTGCCACATGCCACACCGTGCTTGTTGGATAATGCCGGTATTTCCGATTGTAGTATTTACCAAAAATGCATAAGCGTCGTTGACATCCTCCTCTGTTCGAGACATATCTTCAATCTTCATCTCTCTTTCTACTTGTTTCTTTTCTTTTCTTTTCATCCCCCAAACGGGCGGAAATGTAGGCAACAATTACAAGAGACAATGACAACAACAGTAAGCTTCATTTACACTTCGCATTCACTTTGTATATCAATAGCTTATCTGACACTTTATAGTCCACTCGAGCTTCCCGCTTTGGTCCTACTTCGAGCGGTACTTCTAATTCTCTTACCGCCGGTACTGGTTCATCAACCTTACCTAGCTTCGATACCCGACAGTGGGAAGATGAACTTAACAAAGTAGATATTTCCAAGACGTGAGTAAACATGTCATTATTCTAACTTCACACCGTTCTCCATCATTCCTTCCTCCCCTCACATCTCTGATGAGACTAAATATAATGCAAGTGGGAATCTCTCCTAAAACAATTGAGGAAATATAAAATACTTAGCACTTCTGAACCTTCGTCCTTACATATACCTTTATTCAATCGAGTATCAACGAAGAATATCGTAGCTGACTGTCATGTTGAATAAACAGTGATATGAACGCTTTGGTTTTCGATTATCTCCTCATTGAAGGTTACTCCGATGCTGCTGTCGAATTTGCTAGAGAAACTGGTTTACCTGCAGATGTAGATCATGAAAAGGTTCAAGAAAGAATGGAGATCCGACAAGCTGTAGAAGATGGCAGAGTTGAAGAAGCTGTAAGACGAGTAAATGAACTTGACCCAGAGGTAAGTTACATTTTTATTCATTAAAAGCTATTTATTATTCTTTCATATCATCTATCATTCATCTATCTCTCTGACACCACACCTTACTTCTCATGTTCCACACAATACCACACTCTTTACCCCAAGGATTTAACAATTCATGCACCACGCTTAGCCAGCTTAAAAAGCGCGGCCATGCTGAAGCAACTGAACTCACAGACCTGATATGAGGGGCCTTTACTTTTATAATTTTTACTTTCTATTGTCGATTTAATCTATTGTGAAAGTTGAAAATAATAGTTGGACTAACTCAATTGCTATTGAATAGATCCTTGATACGAATCCACCCCTACTCTTCCACCTTCATCTTCTACGATTGATTGAATTGATTCGTTCGGATGACATTGATAAAGCACTCGAGTTTGCTACCAACGAATTAGCTCCTCGAGGTGCACAGAATCCAGAGTTCTTAATTGAATTAGAAAGAACAATGGCTCTGTTGGCTTTTCCAGATTTAGCTAAATTCGCCGATGATTCCCTTTCTCCAACGCCTTCTACTTCAACACCTGATCCTGAAAATCTAAAACTTTTCCAAGAACCAGTCTTCAAACCTATAATAGCTTTGATGAAACGATCTTATCGAATCAAGATTTCAAAGGAGTTGAATTCTGCTATTTTAGAAAATCAAGGTCATGGTAAAGAAACCAAACTGAATGGTTTGATCAGATTGATGTCGTGGGGTGAAACCAAATTGATAGAAAGCGGTTTAGGTTTACCTATAAATGAAAAGTTTAAAGGTAGACAATGGGCAGATCAAGTATTATCAAGAGGTAATAGTAACGATAGTCAGTCTGGACAATAGCTCTCAAACAAATATATGTAGCTTCCCCTTTCTTGTATCCCGTATATATATATTTAAATAACCAAAAGTAATTAGAAGTTGTACTTTATACAATATTATGATCATCAAGTTGTAATTATGAATCTTATGAATGACCAATTTCACATGTGCAAAAACAATTTATTAACATATTATGATCATTATTATGATCATCTCATATCGCTATCTATTATAATGACTATAAGTTTACTTATCTAGTTGGACTTTACGACTGGCTATTGCTTCTTTACCCAAACAACATCGATGCGGCAACATCTACGTTACCACCGGCTGCTTGAAGAAGCTGAATAGCATGATCACGAGGTGCACCTAGACCAATAAGCTTTAATGAAAGAAGGTTATTAGCTCGTTGGACATGAATTTGTGGATGTTGTAGACATATCCAAGTGACAAACGATGGATTGGACTCACTGTTTGTATATCTTCTTCTTTGAGATTTGAAGAAGCAGCTGCAGTCGCACCGCCCGACCGTTGACCTCCAGTCACATTGCCACTGGGACTTGATGAAGATCCAGCGCCACTATTCGATCCTGATGAAGCTCCCAAAGATTGACCACTTCCTGGGAATTCTTTCTTTGATGCAGAAGGACTAGCTACACCAGCTTTAACACCTTGACTTGCAGCGTTACCTAATTCATCTGCTATTTCAGCTTCACCTCTTCTTCTTGCTTTATCAGGCAATTCGTGTTCATTTAAAAATGGAACTTCAGTATTGTTTATACGTAATGTATTGGTTGATAGGTCGATACAGCATTGGTGACGTTTCTAAAAACACATGTCCAAAGTCAGCCAGAGTTTTGATGGATAATGGTCACAAAGGTCAAGAACGACCTAAGATAGACTGTTACTCACAAGCATGTCTAAACCGAATAAAAGATCTACAGCTTTACCTTCTAGTACACTAAAGGCACAAGGAAGATGTAATTGACCCAGTTTGATTTGAGCAGAATGAATTCGACCTAAAATTCTAGCCGTTCCAACACCTTCTGCCATACCTGCGAAACGTGTATCAAGTAATCGCATGATCCTGTCCAAAAGCTTCAATATAGGTTTTACTCGGCAAGAAGATAGGATCGATCAAGCTTTACTCACCCACAAGCCTCGGCGCATTCAGGTGAGACTGAAGAGAATATCTGTCAGCTTAAGGAGCGAAATCAAACTCTCCAGTGTAGCTTACTAATAGTTGTTTGTGCACCAGAATCTACGAACGCCTTTACCGGATGACCATTAACTTCTACATCTATGTATAACATGGTAACGTTTCCAAATGATTCGGGCTGAGAATACTATATTAGCTAATGGTCATTACCACTGAAATGGCTAACACTTACGGAATATTCCATGGCATGTTGCATATTCTCCATTACAGCTTCCATACGAATAGCTTCTTCTATCTTTTTCTGAGCTTCTATGTCGTATGGATCGGCATTGAGCAACTAGTGGAATAAATCAGCTTAAAGCGGTTGCTAACGCGCAGATCAGCTATACTTACTTCAATTTGTCGTTGCTTATCGGCAGCAGCTGTACGTTGTCGCTGCTGAATACGAAGGAGAGCTTGCTTGAAGCTTTGGGTACCACCATTGATAGCTCGATGCATTTCTGGATCATTCTGCACGGCAGAAGATGTGATGTCAACGAAGGCTAATTGGTGACGATGTATATAAAGAATGGTTGGAGAGGAGGGCATGCAGTTGTGTTGGGAGGATTGGTGGCAAGAAACGCCTAGACGCAGTGTTCTGGTAATCAAAAGAGATTATCACTTACATTCCTCAAATCATTCATCAAAGTTGGATTACCTAAAGCTTGTAACCTCATCCTTTCTACATCTTCATCTGATCCACCCGGAAAAGAGGAGTTCTGCGATCCTGAAGCTTGAGGTTGGGACGATGACGAAGCGATAGTTTGAGGTCTGAATTCAAAAGACTCGTCAGCAAGTGTATTTATGTGAATGAGCTTCATAATAACGCATTTTTGACAGAAAAAGAAGGCTTACTTGGATGTAAGAAATACAGTACTTTCCTCTCCTGTAAGACCATAGCTTTCTAAGGTTTTCTTGGTATCGGTAAGAGGAACACCTGAATCAGTGGAAAGGAGTAAAGATGATTGAGGTATACCAGACTAATTGATGAATAAGCATAATAAGTATCAGTTGATTAGTCAGTGTGGTGTTAAACAGCTGGTGAGAGGTATGACAAAGATGATAAGATATTGATTGTATATGTGTATAGAGTGGTTCAAGGAATGAAAGTGCTACTTACTTCGGCTTCTATCAACGCTTGGACATCTTGGATTTCCATATCCGATGAAACCTCATGTTCGTAAACGGTATCGGGTGCTATTATCGTAAGTTTCATAGTTGTGATTCTTTGCTGTAGGTATATTTTTCAACTGTAATCTTGTGCGTTACTCCAAAGTTGATCAGTATGCTTGAACGAAGCTATAATGAATAACAATGTAAATGAGAGAAGAAAGACATGTATGAATATCAGAAATGATGGTAATATAAGGTGATGATTCAATCGATCAACCTCCACATCATAAACCATTGGTGTTAAATGGGGGTATGATATATGTATATACGTTTCACAATCATTCACCATCCTCTTAACTAAATTCTCTTTTCTATTTCCTTCTTCTTTCTTCTTCTTCTTCTCTAATACATATGACACCCGACGACGACGCTTTGACTCTTTTCACTATAGCTTTGCTGTCTCTCACCGTCCTCTATCCTTTCATCAGATTTAGAGATGATACGGCTAATGGTGTTAGTTGAATAAACAATCTTTAGAAATAAAGACGGGTCTTGAGTACGCCTTACTCTTTTTTATTCTTGTGGGTCGGGCGTAATTAGATCATACGGTACATCACTTTATATTACATTATGATTGTAATCGGAATATGCAACATATCTTTATGAACCAATCAATCGCAACTCTATTTTGGATGCAGATACGTGACCAAGCAGAAAACTAATGATACTGGTTGAAAGTTGGTATCTAGATATTAATCAAAATTAGATACAATTGCTAGGACGTTCTACAGCTTATTGTGAGCATGTCACACCTCCGTATGCAAATCATGTCAGTATCAACTTCTTCTACTATCAATAGAGAATCTAAATAACCATCTTGATCGGTTTCATTAGGCTCGTATCTACAAGATCGCCTTATCATCACTGGTTATAGAATACCATATCTAGCGGTTCACAGATAATCGACTTACTCGAGGCGCACGCAAGTGATTCATACTACTAACCACTTATCCAATACAGGCTATCCATAATTCACCAGCGGTATGAAGGCAACATTAAGCGGGATATTGGTTGGATCATTGAAGTCGTTTCGATAGGAGATTGCTAGCATCCGGTGAGCATAATCGGGACTTATCGATCATGCATCAGATGACACTCTTCCCAACATGATTGACTATAATTACTCTATATCGCAGCTTCCACTATCACTGCCGCTGAACATTATCCACCCTTTCCAATCGCCCTGAACAGGTAGATACGGGTGTTGACTAACAGTGTTCATTCCACTAGATTGACCGTCTCTTCTCGTCGTCGACATCATAATTTTCGTAACCTGCTCCACCTTCAGCACCCTCATCTGCCTTCTATTGGCAGCTCGAATAGCTAAAATCTTATCCCGGTTGTGAAGGTGTCGAACAGCGGCGATGATGAATACTACATTCAGCGATTGGTGTGTCAGTCAGTACAATAGGTCAATGATCTCAGTGTTACTCACATAGGAAGATACATGGACCGGAGGTATAACATAAACCTTTTGTTGCTCTACTATCTACGGTGAAAGTACATTCAGCGTGGTGAGCTCAAACTATGAAATCTATATCACTTACAATCTACCTGCTTCCACACGAAGTTGGGAACAATACTCTACGTTGGCGTATCAGCTGAATGCGTCTCTTTTTCCATTTATGACAGTTATGACCTACTTGTAGCACAAAACTCGCACAAAACTCGCATCATTACTCATTGCGAGAATTAGAGCTCGTTTTCGAATCTGGGCAATGAGTCAGCTTGTTGTTCAAAGACAAAAGATGGAGCTTTCGAACCTACTTCGTTGATCCAAGCGAAATATAAACCGGCCAAATTGGTTCCTCTATTACACTCGTTAGCCTATCCAAATGCGACAAGAATATACACCTGACTTACGCTCCACTTAAATCTATAATTGAATATTGGCAAATCGCCACTTGTGATTATCAAATGAGGCAGCACTCACAATACAAAGCGAAATGTCCTTTTTGACTTTGCCAAAGAGGTAGATTAACCAATGCTAATGCTGTGACTAGACAGAACACGTTACCAAGAAGAATAGGGGCCACCGTCTACCCCTAAATACACCATCAGAAAGCCAACCTGCAATGCAGCCAGCTACGATACCCTAAAAAGGTAAGTGATCAGTGCATAGCAATTATCTGTATTTATTAGAACGCTTACGATCGCTGTTATAGGCATCTACGATGAGGATTAGCGATGGGATTCCTCAGATCATTAAGTGAGAAACTTACTACCAGATGGGTACGATCGGAAACACCTCTTTGAACAGGATTATGTTTGTCTTTCAGCCAAAACGCCATGATACCAGTGGATTTGATAGAATTATTCCAGATCATCTAGATGGATTGTTAGGAGTCGGATCAGGATCGCAAAACGAATTGTATGAATGATACTTACATACATGATAGGCAAAAGGTAGAAATGCCACGACTTGGAGTATCCTAATACTCTTTTCCAGGTGAGTTTCCTTTGAGGTGCTCGCCCGACTGATTTCATACGGGCTGACGCAAGATCAAGATCCTGAATAGAGAAAATTGCTATCAGACATCTATTCCCAATAGTTATTGCTGTCGTGATTACCTACAGCTGGTGACAACCAGAAAGTAGGTCGACTCTGAGAATGCCCAGGTACAGCTGGAAGGAAGACCAAACCTAACACAGCCATCGGCAAGGTGATTACAGCATCGATGATAAACAGCCTGGTACGGAAGGGTCAATCTCTGTCATCACGAACACAATCAAGCGATGTTCACCCACCATCGCCAACCAGCAAGCCCATGGTGTCCATCCAAATTGGTATACGCAGCAGCTTGTAGGATAGATGAAAAAGGGGTTCCTAAACCAGCGGAGGTACCCAGCAATGAAGCTCCGCTTGGCTAGTTCATTTGGCTTTCGACCGTCATCAGCGCGTTGCGTCAGGTTATTTACAAAAAGGGCGCACCTTGTAGTAGGATCCAAGACTTGAGAAACGGAAAATGTCAGCAGGTGAGAATGCTGTGGAAGGAGGCATGTCCACTTACATCCAATGTAAAGCAGGATATCAATATCATTATTTCATCAGCACTTTCTTATCGATGAGAGGAAAAATACTCACCATTCCACTCTCAGCTAAGCCGACGAAAAATCTCAAAGCATAGATTTGCTGGTCATTGGTCACTCGGTACGTCAACAATGTACATCTGAATAAGTTGTTCAGTGTCCATCACTCAATCTCAAGTAATCTATAGACAATCTGCTTACAATCCCCAAACCAATTCCAGAGCTGGGATCCAGTATCGAGGTGACACATGAGGAAGAACTAGATTGGAAGGGATTTGGCCAATGCAATACCCGACAGTCCACATAGTTGTAGCTGTGGTATATTGGTTCTGCAACATACTCAATTCCTCTTTCATACCGGAAACCTAAAGGATCATCTTTGATGAGCGGTCTTATCGATCTTACCATTCTACGTTCACCTACGAAAGCGGTAGCCAGATTCTCTTCATCAAGGCTCTATAAAGACCGTCAGCTAGATAAACAACTTGCTGCAACGGTTTATTCACCTTCAAGAACCATCCTAGACAACCGAAAACCAGCAAAACAGCATCAAGCTTGAATAACAATTTTCTTTCCTACGATGTATTGTAAGCTAATGATCGATATTTCTTACCCTCAAATACCTATTCTTAAACCTACTTCAGCAGGAGCATCGAAAGTATCCCAAATTCGTTCTTTCCAGGACGCTTTAGGAGGAGCTTGGTATAATGTTGGTACAGCTAGCTTCTCGCCATCAAGTATAACAGTGTCTTCATACCCATTTGGGCTTTTATCTTTCGCCATGACTGGAATATAGGGAGGTCGAGCAGTTTTAAAATTTCGAGAAGAATTGTATCATATCAATAATTATCATTACCCTCACATCCTTGTATATGGGATTGCTCAACATCGGCTATAACCTTTGACTCGGTGCTCCCGCAAAAAACCTGCAAAACCTTAGGGGGTTAGGGGGTTAGGGGGTTAGGGGGTTAGGGGGTTAGGGGGTTAGGGGGTTAGGGGGTTAGGGGGTTAGGGGGTTAGGGGGTTAGGGGGTTAGGGGGTTAGGGGGTTAGGGGGTTAGGGGGTTAGGGGGTTAGGGGGTTAGGGGGTTAGGGGGTTAGGGGGTTAGGGGGTTAGGGGGTTAGGGGGTTAGGGGGTTAGGGGGTTAGGGGGTTAGGGGGTTAGGGGGTTAGGGGGTTAGGGGGTTAGGGGGTTAGGGGTTAGGGGTTAGGGGGTTAGGGGGTTAGGGGGTTAGGGGGTTAGGGGGTTAGGGGGTTAGGGGGTTAGGGGGTTAGGGGGTTAGGGGGTTAGGGGGTTAGGGGGTTAGGGGGTTAGGGGGGTTAGGGGGTTAGGGGGTTAGGGGGTTAGGGGGTTGGGGGG